>NW_028145483.1:847500-972500 GCF_977016875.1 Pavona decussata
TTTTTTTTTCTCGACCTGCATAAAATAATATTATGGTTAAATTAATTTTGCAAATGTTCTTTTGAACAAAAAATAAGCAAAAATACGTGAAAAGAAATGAGACGTTATCTTTTAAGCCTGATAAATAAATTATATAATAATACTCGAAAAACAAAATCCAAGTGCTCCTATCAGGAGTCGAACCCATGACCTTCCGATTTCATTTCATCATTTCCTTGTTTACTTTAAAGTAGGTGGTGGTCAACTAGAAAGCCTTTGCTACTTTGACCACCACACACATTTTATAATTTGTACTGTATTTATTTTTATCTTGTAATTATCTGTTGTAATACTTTACTTTCTATGTTAATGTTGTGTAAATAGTGTGAAATAAATGAACCTTGAACCTTGAACCTCTAATTCGGATGCTCTACCACTGAGCTACGGAAGACTTGTCGGATTTTCTTCGTCTGAGTCATCCCTGCGTCACTGACTAAAAAATTCATCTACCAATACAAAAATTAAGATAGTCGCTATTTTGGACATAAATTTAAATTTGCAGACGCTGTTGCTTCATTTTTTTTCAAATGTTCATAAAACCATCGAGCCCTGTTGACAAACACTTCACTTTCCGCATCCACTTTGTTGATAGGATGATTGTTGCCAGGGTACCACAGCAACCTGAAAATTTAAACAAATAATTAATTTACTACGCTCTGTGATTGGTTGGTAAAAGTCGGTCCATTTCTTCAACTAGTAAAAAGCAAACCAAAACCAATCGTGCCTTGCTCACATGCGCAGAAGTGTGCATTATCTATTGCTTCTTCTGGAGTATTCAAGCGTGGTAATTTGGAGCACTTCAACCTGACTACTACATCATGGTTTAACAGACGAAATAAACTATGTTGCTAGCTTGGGCCCACATACGACACTCGTCACAACAAACCGTTTATCTCTGTCATGCGTACACAGTCGAATTATAAATATTTTACATCTTGAATCTCACCGTCCACTTTAAGCAAATGGCGGCTATTCAAACTTTTCACGCAAACTGCCCCTGGAGTTATGTTTTCCTGCGCTTGCCTTCCTATCTTGTCCCCATACTTTTCTTATGAAATTACTAGGGAGAAGTTATTCAAATATCAAGAATAGCGCCTTGGGTGATCCTCATGACATCAGGGGTTGAAAAGCCATTGATATTACAAGAAGAAATTTGATGCTGATCACTGTTACGTCTTAAGAGCGCCTGTCTGTAAAAATCAGACAAATTCTAAATTTCGCGGTAAGGATGAAAAATTCGATTTCTTTCATATTTTAATGTTAGATAGGCTAGTATATAACTAAAATCACTGTGTAGTTTTTTCGGTGAAATATCCTTTTATTTCAAAGAAAAATGCAAATAACGAAAATCCGTTAAAATCGTCATTTGAGGCGCTAAATTGTTACATGGGTTTGAGAGCCTCGCGTGCAAAAACAAATCATTGTACTGCCCTTAAAACACTCAAATTTTTTTAAATCTCTAAATATCTGTTGGAATGATTTTGGGAAATATTGCGTTGTTCTGCGTATACGAAATAATTTAAGTTCGAAGGCATACAATTCATTGCAGTAAAAGTACTTCGTGAATAAAACTAATTTTCACCATGTGCGACACCTTCAAATCGATTAAGCTTCTGGTGGTTGAGTGTTAGAAGGATGGTCTATAGATTCCTGTAAAATATGTCTTTGGGCAAATGATTAAGAGCAATCTGGCGAGAGCTTTACCAAGTCCGTAGAAAATTCAAATATTTGACCCTCCGCAGTTAACTTTGAAGTTGCGAGTCAGACATAAATTTTAGTCCGTGCACATGTCTTGACCCATACTCGGTTAAATAAGCAATAGAAAACATTTCGAAATGTTCTTACCTTATAATGACCTATAATATGCTGTAAAAGACAGGTCCAAAGGCCATTTTAGCACGATTCTCTGGTCGCTCGTCGCATAAGTTTGAGCTCTGTTTCTAACTGTCAACGTATTCAATCGTCGAATTTATACAAATCTTTGATCAACTTTCGGCGCATTTCATCAATACTGCATCTTCTTTGACGGCTTAGTCATTTGTGAAGTATTGCTTGGTTTGAATGACATCATGATTATTTGTCATTGTAGCAGCGATCAGATGTAAACCAAGCAACACTTCACAAATGGGGTCAGCTGACCTGGGGGTCAGCGTTTTGTCGAAACCCTGTAATAATTTAGCGCCCTCAAATGACGATTTTAACGGATTTTCGTTATTTGCAATTTTCTTTGAAATAAAAGGATATTTCACCGAAAAAAAACTACACAGTGATTTTAGTTATATACTAGCCTATCTAACTTTAAGATATGAAAGAAATCGAATTTTTCACCCTTGCTGCGATATGTTTGATTTTTACGGACAGGCGCTCTTAAGGGTTACTTAATTATATTTGGGTCGATCTAAAAGAAACTGTGATCATGTTCTGGACATGTGAAATAGACGTGCTGATCACAACATCACAAGCAAGAAAATTGAGACACAGTCAGTCTCATGACATGACAAATAACACGAAATTTGATCTCACTACTGTACACTTACATCTTCTTGCTTCTTTTAAGGTTTAGGCAGTAGTGTTCAGCTTTAAACAGACAACCAACACTGACGTTTTCTCCAGAGTCGTGCGCTGTGCTACAATGTCTATGACAGGCGAGGTACATATTATTTGTTAATGTAAATACATTCAGCTGCTGAAAACGTCTTCTCTGTTTAAAGAGACAACTTTCACCTTCTTTTCTCGTTACAAGGTATTTACCTCTAATTACATTATCAATATTTTTTTGGCACAGGACAACGCCCCACCCCAAGCGATGGAGGAGCATTGTGAATCACATGATGACAAAGGTAAAGGAAATATAATATTTTTTCGGCAGGAACGAATCGCTCTGGAAATTTTGATTGTACAGTAAAGTAAAACTTGACTTCTTTGCTTCGGCGTTTTTGTACCTAAAAGGATAGTAATTTATACAATAAAGAATTGAAAAATTGTCAAATACTTGTGAATTGTTCGTGGCTAGTCTGACGCGGCGTTTCGTCTCGGCCAAGAGACTCTTCAGAGACCTTTAGAATTTGTAGGCAAACTCGTTGAGCATCACGCTCAAAGTCCCGTTCGCAAATTCAAGATGTTAGCAGTCTGGCCCTCTATCGCAGAAGGATTCCTAACCGCACGTACACGAGTTGAAATTTATGCAATAAAGAATTAAATTTCAACTCGTGTACGTGCGGTTAGGAATCCTTCTGCGATAGAGGGCCAGACTGCTAACATCTTGAATTTGCGAACGGGACTTTGAGCGTGATGCTCAACGAGTTTGCCTACAAATTTTAAAGGTCTCTGAAGAGTCTCTTGGCCGAGACGAAACGCCGCGTCAGACTAGCCACGAACAATTCACAAGTATTTGAAAAGGATAGTAGCATGGGAAAATAGTTCTTTTTCGTCAAGGAACGAAAAACGTGACTTAGAAAACAATTTTAAACTGCAGGATGCTGGAAAAACCGACGGCAACTTCATTTGTTCAGTTAGAACGGTCTCTGTTTCCCAAAAGTTTTCTGCCACCAGAAATCGGTCAACTATAGAATCTATTCAGATTAACGTATGGTCCGAAAATTGTCCTGAGCAGGAAAAAAAAGACATATTCGACATATTTCTCTTGAATATTTTTAGTCTGGTGTTCTCGACTGATTAGATAAGTGGGCATAAAGAAATAAAATAGAAATAGAAGTGTTCGCCAGTTATTCCAGGGCAATTGCTAGCGCTCGTCTAAGTTGTATCCCGAAATGAACTAAACCAAAAATACTGTTAGTTGAAAGCCGATAATTCTCAAATAGCATTCAGTATACGCTTTCGTCCTGAAAGGTGGATGCACTGAATGGAGACCTGTCCCTAACATTACATTGGCTTATTTCAAATTATGAGTTCATATTTAAGACTGTCAATATTTTTCTGTGGCTTTTCCACGCTTTTTCTTTAGTTTGCATTTGAGATTTTGCTGTATGTTTGTCGAAACTGTTCCATTCTTTGAGTTATTGGTGAACATTTTTGTTTGGCAACACAGCGCACGAACTTTGGCCACCATTGTTAACAAAACTGAAACGGTGCCTTTTTTCCTTCCCAGAAACTTAAAATCGTTGATCTTTTTGAATACGTTGAGTGAAATATTATCGAAATTTATAGCAATAGATTGATCACATTCCCGGCTGACACATAAAAACGGATTTTAACAGATGTCCTCTACCGAAGAATGAGAATTTCTGGGTACGAGAATAACAGAATGCCTACTGTGTCTATATTTAGGAAATAGAATTTCCTTATTTGGTTGAGTTATTTTAGTGGTGTGATGTAACAGCTTGTGACTGTCATGTTGATCTTGTGATCCAAACATGCAGGGGAACCGAACGAACGTCTAAGTTGTATCCCGAAATTAAAAGCAAAAATACTGTTAGTTGAAAGCCGATAATTCTCAAATAGCATTTAGTACACGCTTGCGTCCTGAAAGGTGGATGCACTGAATGGAGACCTGTTCCTAACATTGGCTTATTTCAAATTATGAGTTCATTTTTAAGACTGTCAATATTTTTCTGTGGCTTTCCGACGCTTTTTCTTTAGTTTGCATTTGAGATTTTGCTGTATGTTCGTTGCAATTGTTCTATTATTTGAACTATTTGTGAAAATTTTTGTTTGGCAATAAAGCGCGCCAACTTTGGCCACCATTGTCAACAAAACTGAAGCGGTGCCTTTCTTCTTCCCCATAAAATCGATGGTTGATCTTTTTAAAATGGTGAGTGAAATATTACCGAAATTTATAGCCACAAATTGATCTTGAAAATCCATCTTAGGAAATTCTTGGGCAAAGTGTTTTTGTACAAATGTTGAGCATATGCAGTTGTGCTGTGTGTCACATTCCTGACACATGAAAACGAATTTTACCAGATGCCCTTTACCGAAGAATGGGAAGATTTAAGTACGAGATTAACAGAATGTCTACTGTAATGACCACAACGGCAAAAGAAACTCCAGCATTGCGTAATAACAACACGCTTTATTGAAAGAACGACAAACGAAAACTGCCTCCAAATGAAGCGGCGAAGAAACTGCTAAGCAGCGTAGCCATGAAGTGAGGCGGTGAAGTGAAGCGAAGCGATTATAAACTAGAACAAAGCAAGCAAACAAAACGTTACAAAATGAACTAGCGCAAATCGATGGCGCGAAGGAAAAACCGACACTTACATTTTTTGCGGAGCTGGGCAAACCAAAGTAACTGGAAAAAACCGACTGTCCTAAATCGTATAGCGGACGAACAAACTTTGTAGGTTGACTAACTGCTTCGCGGTGAAGGGATATACTAACACTAAAACGGCCAAAAATTCTATATAAACTGCCAAAACTTGTGAACAAAAATGTGAATAAATAACACTAAATTACGCAACTACAAATACCGCACGCACGAGATATAGACAAGAACATTCCTACACAAAATAACACAATAACCTAAATGACTACGCGTTTAGTTTCTACATCTACTGTGTCTATAGTTAGGAAACAGAATTTCCTTATTTGGTTGAGTTATATTGGCGGTGTGATGTAACAGCCTGTGACCGTCATGTTGATCTTGTGATCCAAACATGCAGGGGAACTGAACGAGAACTTACTTTAATTCAAGAAACACACCTCAAATTTTTCCTGCGTTCCCAGGTCCCCTTCTTCCCGGCTTTTAAAGACATATTTGTGTAAATTGAATATACATTGATTTGTTCCGATGCTGAAAATTTAAGTTGAAGAACGTTTGAGAGACTCAAATTTTATTTCCCGGATTAATTTACTAGCTGTTGTCTGTTTTACGAAAGGTCCAGGCGAACCCTTTTTCGCATTTTTTACGACACATTTGCCCCTTCGAAAACGAAAGGAATTAGTTTACCATCGATACGAAATTTCAGCAAACATTTTAGCGAACAAACTGGTGGATTTCATTTCTTTACGACTAAATCCCAATATCTGAAGCGATTGAGGCCACTTCCGAACAGATATCGACCTAAATGAACCATTGGGTGTACTTAATTCACAGTCTAGGTTATCCTACATAAACGTTTGGTAGGTTGTCGTCTGGTTGGTTTATTATTTAGGTCTTTAAATTAGCGTTTAACGTAGTTCTCTAAATAGTCATACTTGGGAGTTCTTACCGACCCATTGGCTTGCATTATTGTTCTTGAAGAGTCTGTTTTTTTAAAACTGTTGTTTTTTTCGACTTTTCATTGGATACCCGTCATTCTAAGTAGTTTTAAAAATTTTCTACGTGCCACCTATTTTACTTTATTAGATACCACCTTTGACATAGATATGCCTTGCACCTGGTTCCTCTCCCGTGACTGTTCGTGCTGACCGTTCGTAATCTTCGTGTTTTTTATTAGTGTTCTCATTATTTTGTAATTTTTACTTGATTTTTCTTAGGTTGGGGTTGCGCCTTTCATGGGTATCATATCCCGTTCGCGCTAACCCTTTTGGTCTTTCTTTTCATATTTCTTTCTCTCAAATTTATAATTTGCTGTTGATTAATTTATTAATTAATCAATTGATCAATAAAGCTGAACGAATAAAGAATAAACGTTAAATTACTTTCGACACCCAATTGAAAACCACTCTAATAGGACAATTATTGTGAATCTTAGAACTTGGAGTTGAACATCATGACATTAAAATTTAAAAATCAATGCAGCACACTCATGATCACTCTCCATCTTTTTGCTTTCTTCAGGCCCACTGCCAGTGCCTTCAAACATCCAGGAAAATTTGCCTGTTGCATTTGCGATGCTGGAAAAGGTGCCCGACAAGTGCAGATGTCATTCTTACTGTAGTTTTTCATTGGATGGACAATCGGAAAACATATTTGGATAGCATAAAATTGTGACTGCTCTATAAGAATTTATAATCCGGGTTGAATCGTCCAGTAAGATAAGTCAGTTAATCTCATCATAGTTACTCTTGTTTAAATCGTGATGTTATCTAAACAAACGTATACATGTATGACAAGCTGATGGGATAATCGTAAATGTATTTTATGTGGATCTCTGTCATTACATTGTCTGCATGCGTAAAAATAAAAGTGGTTAAAGCTTGGTAGTGGTTCATATTTACTGAAAGTTTCTGCATAAAGTAACTGATATAACCCTTATTGGTGATAAAAGAAAGAAGACCGCAA
Source organism: Pavona decussata (assembly GCF_977016875.1). NCBI lineage: Eukaryota > Metazoa > Cnidaria > Anthozoa > Scleractinia > Agariciidae > Pavona > Pavona decussata. The sequence continues at coordinate 854,726 of NW_028145483.1, forward strand.
GAAATCTAAAAGTTTTTAATTTCTTGCTTGAACCTTTTTGACTGAGAATGGATGAACCCCTGTTCAAACTGTTGTGCACAGAAAGTATCCCTTTACTTTGCAATTACAGCTGAGTCAGTTAGAATCATCCAGATTCCGTTATAATGGTGTTGGAAGTTACCTTGAAATCTTGAAAGACTTACATAAGAAGTGATGATAAAACAGAAATGGAAAACAAAAATAATCCCTTGTGGTCTGCAGAAAGCATTTGATATTTAAATTATTTCTGTACTGCGATTGTTCAAATATTTTCATATATGCAGGACGATCTGTATAAATCTACAAGAAATCATTAAAGTTTGAACTACGACTACGGCTTGTTGACAGAGCAGCTACAGTGACATTAATGCTTCATCATTGACTGGACGGATTTTAACTTAGATGACGTCAACTGAAAACTGCAATACAACTCTCTAGGCCAGTGTTAACAAAAAGTTAAATTTATTTATTTCCCATTTACCATAACCCGCACAAGCCTATAAATGGATTCGGTGATAACAAATTGTATTGCGCTACCCGTTGTCTGAGAAAACCTGGCAGGCGTCACGGGTGGGGGTCGGCCGATTTCCTTCATTTTAGCTGTTTTCTACTTTCGGTCAGTGATGTTGAAAAACATATTTATATATTGAAACACCTTATAGTTTTCGAGATTCGACCAACCCTCCAAAAATCTACCAACTTCGAGAATCTCTTTATATTTGGATAGTTTTTCTCTGATTTTAAGTCATCTCAAACTTTCTCGACACGTTTATTATCTCAAGAGAGGAAAAATGATTTGCACGTAATAAAATTCAAACGATAAACATGTGTGTTTATTAACTTTTCGTAAGATCGTTTTCTCAAAAAGGCGCGGGCCGTTTATGATGAAAGAAAATAGGTCTAAGAAATCATTATCATCCCCTTAACACGAATAACGACACGGAAGTTTGGGATCAACAAAACCAGAAGCGCTTTCAACCTTGATTTCAGGTGCATTTTATCCGTATATTGGACAAAATAACATGTCACGCACATTGTCACCATTTGCATTGGCTGCTCTTTTGTTCCGTGTTTCAACAATTATTTGTATTTCCGAGTTTGTTAACCTACGAATTCGAAGTTCGGTGAGGAACCTTAATCAAGCTGTATTTAATACCTAGTAGGATCCGTATTCTTCTGCAGAAACCGGACTTTCAAGATTACAGGGAAACATTAGTTTGATAATTAACTTAAATTGAATAAGATAAGATAAGATCAATATCTCATTCAGGATATCTCTAATAAAAAAAACTATTTACAAAATTATTTCAATCACGTAGTAAGAAATAAAAATATATCAGTGTAAGCTAAGAAGATCAAGTTGGCTGTAAAAAAAACGAGAAAGCGCGATTAGCGATTAGGCAATAAGTAATTCACACGTTCATTTTTCCTATTAAAAATTTGTTCCGATAGTTCACAGAATCCATTAGGTGAATCAGGTTTAGATAACTTAAATGATCAAGACCGGCCTAAAGGCGTTGATACTTTTTGAGTATCGCCCACGTAATGGTAGCTGGTTCCAATGTTCAATAACTCTATTATTAAAGAAATCATGCGTTGATCTTAAAGGATGATGCGAAGTGACTTTTGATTAGGAGTCTGTCACTGATTCAGACACGTAGAGCTCAGCTGTGGTGACGCAGTTTGAAACCTGTGGTCAGAGAAACTCAGACAATTAGTTAGTTAAAATTTCTCCTTACTTCTACATTTCTTCCTTGGGCGGAAAACTGTATGGTGTTTCTTGAACTCTTTACCTGGTTTGTTCACTGTATCCCTGACGAGAATGACAGACCTTCTGAATAGACTGGTTCGCACTGGTTCGTTCACTCGGTTTTTTCGTTCGTTCGTTCGTGTCGGTGGCGCTCGCTGCACCGTTTGATCGTTAAACTTTTCTATGATTGACTATTCGGGAGGGAACTGATCATTATACGCGACCTAGATTACAATTACAAGACCGCTATGTGGACAAGTTGAGTTGATTAACAGACGTCATTTTTTCAGGCGGAAAAACGCAACTTTTGCACGGAATATAAAAACTGAATGACTTGTTCGTAAACACACCATGAAAGTGTTTATTAATACAAATGCCTTTAATTAGTTATTTTGACGAAGCAATTATACAAAATGATACTTTAAAATTTTGAAGTTGTGACTATTTGGGATGAAATTAATACTATACCTAGATTACAAGACCTCCATGCTGACAAGACCAGTTAATAAATTGATGCAATATTTTTAAGGCGGGAAAACGCAACTTTTACGCGGGTCGTTTGTCTGTCGTCTGTTTACATTCAGTATCTACCGCGGTCGGCGTCCTTCATTAGGGAACGGTTTATTAACCGCCGTAAGTGCGGTGCATAAAAGCTTAAATGACTCCAAAACTTGTCATGTTATCGGCAATGACAGCTAACAAACAATTTGTTTGTCGGACCGCGGGCTTTGTTGATCCGCACGTGTTAAACAAATGCGCATGTCAGAGTATAAATAAGGCCAAGTTCAAATGGGTTCTTCAATCAGTCTGTTTAACTCAGTTACGGTAACAAGTTTATCAGATTCGTTGAAATGGAGTGTACGCAGTTCCAATCAGTTGTTGCACTTGTGGATTTTCTTTTGCGTTCTGCGCATGCTAAAAGGTCACGTGTGCTGTTACCCAGTCTTCCTTTCCCTGCACCAGTCTCCAGCAAGTCGCTGACCGACTTTTCCATCTGCAGTATCCTGGGTCTAGAAAACGACGTCGAGCAGTCTTCACCAGGTTCTGGTAAGAGATACTCTTTCTCTTTTACAAACATCTTTCTTATAAAACTGTCAGTTGAGCTTAAAAATGACAAAAATTTTAGAAGAAAGTTTAAGAACACACCCAGGCTAAAATTTGGCGAAAACGTCATAGGTATTTGTCCTGCTGTTCAGTTTGGAAGCTGGCAGTTTGTGAATACATATGTATAGAGCAGTTGAATGCAAAATGATACCGCGTATAGAAACATATACAGCTTGGCTAATTTTTTATCTTGAATTTCAACGTGTACGTACTTAGTTCTCTAGTTAGAAAATGTTGACATTTTTAACTGAAATACTTTGCCATGTTATTTAAGAATGTCTTTAAAATCGTTTTCAGGTCCACACGGCCAAAATATTAGGGAGAGAGTTTACGTTTACGGCAAACGGCAAATGGCAGAAATGACCACGTGACCATGTTTATCCTATCTTTGCCTCGCTTTTTTCAGTTTCTCAGTAAAATTGAATAGTTTGAGGTTAGCATCAAAGGTCAGAATTATTTTGCACTATTCTTATCAGTGTGCTAATGTTTTCCAAAAAAAAAAAAAACATAAACGCGAATCTGACGTTTGCCGTTTGCCGTAAATGCGATTGTCCCGAATATCTTTAAAATGGTGTTCAGACTCAAATCGCCAAAACATTAACAGCGTTTTGTGCTGGTATAGTCTCAATCAAAAAAGTTAGAATTTTTTTTACAAAAGAGTGTAAATCTTTACAATAAACTGATATTTGCGACTTAGTTTTCAAGTTGCTCAGAAGTTCACTTAATGTACTACAGAAATATACATGCAGTTTAAACAAGTATAGGATTTTTTAAATTGAAAATGTTTCAAAATTTAAAATTGCGGCCATTCTAATCTTGTTTATTATACATATGCATGTGCCATCAGTTGCTGATGAAATCCTATTACAAGGCCCGTTTATATATGTTTCATTTTTATTTTACTCAGTTCTAATCGATCAGATGTTGTCTTTAATTGCTTTTTAAGTTGTATTTAATTTGTATTTGTTTTTCATCTTAAAACCATTGTGTACAGTTTGGTTGAAGCTAGATAATTTTAACGCGATCGATGTCTTACCGATTTAGAAACAAATCTTTGGAACATTAATTCTCTATGGACGCATTGCGAGCCTATGTCCGACTGATCAGGGTCTTGCACTACGCTCAACTTTTTTTTTTTACTCAATTTACAATGGAACTGAGTTTGGCTAGTCAGTCTAATAATTATTTGTTCATGATTTTCTGGTAGAATGCCACAGAGCCACCAGCCCACCATTATCGCCTTACTCCGACTGCACAAGTCCCCGGCCCAGCCTCAGAGAAACCAGCCCACTGTTGACTCCTTATTCTGACATAACAAGTTCCAGCAGCTGCGATTATGACAGCGAGCCCAATCAAGTATCGACTCATCCTGATCAGCCACCGAGGAAGAAGCGACAGCGCACGACCTTTTCCCGGAACGAAGTGTTGGAGCTGGAACAAGAGTTCAAACGGCGGCCATATTTGATTGGTGATGATGACGAGAAACTGGGACAGAGACTTGGGATACCGGCCAAAAGTGTAAAGGTGAGTTAACACTGAATCATGTTGAATAACCTCGGAACGTTTATTCAAAAATGTGAGCAACAATTTGAGAAATCGGTGCCGCGTTTCGAAACAGCGCGCCATTAAAGTTTGTTATATAGTCTCCGACGGTTGAAAAGAAATTTATGCCAATTTATTTTCGCCAAAGTGGACGGTTTTCGTGATTCTTTTAACCGTTTTGTTTTTGCATTTGTTTGACGATTGATGGTATTATAAAGAAAAAAAAAAGCTTTATTTATAATCATTGTTTCCTACCTGAAAGGATGAGTGATTTCCTAACTGCGCCGAACAAGATGTGTTAAGCAAACTAGGTCATTCTGTTTTCTTTCATCTTACATTTTGAATCGACTGTATTCAATTTTTTCTGAGGCAACATCGTGGGTTCTTTCATTTACTAAATTAAGATTTGTTTTTTTACAACTTGCGGTTGTTTAACTGCGTATTTGTAGACTATTAATTGAAATTCTTGAGTAAAAATATTTGTTAACCGTTCTGACATCGTACTTCGACACGGCTGAATATCAAAGCTTTCTAAAGTATTCAGATTATTATTTATACCATTTACTGCTCAACTTAATGATAGTTTTTCTTCTTTTTCCAGTATTGGTTCCAGAACCGACGAGCCAAGTCACGGAAACGAGATCGAAAGATGACGTCCGTCTGTCAGACCACTCCGTCAAACCAGTTTGAGCTACCTGAAAACAGAGTAACGCATCCGAGAAGACTGCAGTTTGTGAACCGATCCCCTCAGTCAGACCACTGGAAGCAAGCTGAATGCATCACCTATCCACTGATGGAAGTGAATGGAGAAGATCGGCAATACAGCAGACCGATCAGACCAGTTAGCAGTCATTCGTCAGTCCAGTCAAACCAGTTTAGAGGCGATCATCCCTTAGTGTTACCCATGTTCCATCCGGATCAGTTCCAGATCAGACCAGCTGAGCCTGCAAAGGTACCGTGCAGCCGTGTTGCACGCAGATTCCAGCCGTACTGAAGGCGCATGTCAAAGCCAATAGGAAATAAGGTTTAGAATGCATCATTCATGCGTTTTATTCATATGTGAAATAAATTAGTTTTCGACAAGAATGAATAGAGAAATGACGCAACAGTAAAATAGGTCGCTTGCAGTTGTATAAAATAGATGTAATTAAGTAGATTTTTAAGTCTCCTACCTGTCTATGAATGAAAGAATAAATTGTTTAAAAACATAATAATAGTAATTATGATATGTCGGGAGAGTTGTAAATAAAAGCACTTTGTAACTGAGAATTAATGGTCGTGATCAAGTGTTATGTTTGTCTCAGTTTTGGCGGGTAACGAAGATTTGAGCGTTACAAACCAACTTGACGCATTTGCTTTGTGCAAAACTTAAGGCTTGGGGTAAGCGAATGAGCACCTTGTTCTGAATACAATACAAAGTCCTACTTAAAATATTTACAATGGTTACTATACCAACAATATACTGTACATGCTATATTTACAACTAATAATACTTACAATGCTCACAATACAATATACTTACAGTGCTTTTAGTACTTAAGTTGTGCAAAACAGTTTTATACGTCTAAGAAATGTTATGCTCAAACTTAAGTAAAATGCCAGGGGAGTGGGAATGAAGCGGGGGGGGGGGGGGGGGGGGGAAATTAAAAAAATTAATCGTAATTAGATGTTCATATACATATAAAATCTCCAAGAGGTTCCCATTTTCTGCTGTCCCCACTGTTTGATTCTACCTCATACCTTGATTTCAGTAAATGCAGGTATTGCAAAAGGCTGGGAAGTTTTGCTTTTGTTTTAGCTAACCATATATGATATCGCGCTAACAGAAGACAGTAGTTTATTTGGAGTGCAAATTTTGAAGAGTCCGGCCTCGGCCCCAAGGCAATAGGTTTTCCATCGTAAAGTCTTCCGATATCAAATGAGCTTTCCTCAACCATTAGGTTACATCATTCCAAAAAGATGATATTATGTCACATGACCAGAAAAGATGAATTCATGTTTCCGGTGTCTCTTTGCAAAACGTACAGTTAGTGTTGTCCTGTAACCCGATTTTACATGAAAAATTATTAGTTGGCATTCGACTGTGCAAGAATTTGAAATGGTATTTGATAAGTTTAGTGCTCTTGGTACAACGTCTAGTCAAACAGTAGGCAGAGGTCCAGTGTATGTTTTTCTTGATTGCGAGTTCACAGTCAATGAGCCATTTCTTTTGACTAATGTCCGCGGTATTGTTTTTAGTATTTACTAGTTTTTTGTAAACGGGAGAGCTTGCTCTTTGGGTGTTTACCATCCTAGCGAGAAAACTGCCATGCTCTTAGATACTGCCTTTAGAAATTTGCCAAGTGGAGTTCCGTAAGGATTTAACTGCTGCTACAATCCCGTAAAAACTAAGAGGGCGAACGTTTAGGTTGTAATTAAGACAAAAATCATTCAGGGAAAGAAAAGTGTTATTATCATTCCCTAATAAATGTTTCACCTTAGTGACACCTTTTCCAAACCAATCTTTAAAGAAAACGGGTTTATTACCAATCATTATGAGCGAATTATACCATAATGGTTGATCTAAAAGGTGTTCCTCGGAAATTATTTGATTTTCAAAAGTAATTTCTCCCCAGATTTCTAGTAATCATTTATCATAACTTTTCGTTTTACTTCGTCACCTTTTCCATTCCAGAACTTCATTTAAGGCCGTGTAATCTGATTGCAAAGGTGTTAATAAATAAACTTATTGAGACACTACTAAAGATTTTAGCACAGTGATTTCCCCTAACAGAGTTAAACGGCGATACCTCCAACAGCTTAAGATTTTCCTCACACTCTCCAATTTTTCGTTAAAGTTCAAAGATGCTGACATCTCAGGATCAGTTGATATCCATAGACCTAGAGCTTTAACCTTTGCCGTTTCTCCAGGTATAGAAATTGGGTCATTGCCAATACTAGAGCCGATCCAAAGAGCCTCCGTTTTTCTGTCATTGAGTCTGAGGCCGGAGACTTTTCCAATATCATCAAGTATTTTGAGTGGAAAAGACAGAAATTCTATGGATCCATCTAAAATCAGTGTTGTGTCGTCGGCGTAATGGCTTATTTTGATTTCTTGATTGCTTACGAAGATTCCTTTTATATTTGAATTGTTTCTGATAGCTTTGGCTAAAACTTCAGCCACAAGGATGAATAAGTAAGGTGACAAAGGGCAGCCTTGCGTAACACCTTTTTGGGTCCAATCTTGTACCCAAAGTCCTCAGGCTCTTTGGCCAGCGGTTAGTCGCCAGGAGAGACTCTGGGGACATTTTTATTTCCGTAGGATTTCTGCAGTAAAACAATGGAAACCGTTACGGAACAGCCAATCAAAAAAATTGAATTTTCTCGATGTCCCCCTGAGGACTCTGGGTACGAGATTGCTTTGGGCAGGAAGAAATTGCTGGCCCAACAAACAGCTTTCCGTATTATTATAAAAAAAAGTTTTACCCAGTTGATAATTGAGTCACCGAAACCGAAGAACCGTAAAGTATCAAAGATAAATGACCATTCGAGGGAATCAAAGGCCTTTTCAAAATCTATGAATAGTAGCAATTCCGGAATATTCTTTTCTGAGGCGTATTGGATAATACCGTCTATGTGTCTGATGTTTTCGCCGATGAATCTGCCTTTCATAAAGCCTGTCTGATCATAGTTTATAAGGCTTTGTAGTACTGATTTTACTCGGTTTGCTATGGCTTTTGCGGCTATCTTGTAATCGGTATTTTATTGTCTCGTTTTTCCAACCTACTTCTCGGTGTTTGAAAATCGGAGGAGACACTCTTCCTCGTGTTTGATCTATTACTAAATCACTTTACTTTAAATTCAATCTTCAAGTTAGTGAAACGTCAGCCGGGGAATTTTATTTTTGTCTCGCCACAAGGGTTCCGATAGAGCTTCCTTGTTGGTAAAGGTAAAACCCTTTCAAAATATATTTATGAACGAATTGACTTCTGCGGGGTCATTGCCAACCTTATTGCCAAACGATTTGTCTTGGTTGGTCAGTGAAGATAGGTTTGTGTGGGGGCGGGGTCAGAACTTCTTTTTTGTCCTGATGAATTGAAACTCTAACTGAAGAAGAACGTTTGTTTACAGAATAAATTGCCTGTACTTCAACTTAGAAACACAAGAATCGTCAACCGTAAATCAGACAAACACTTTATACAGCTGTTTACACTTTTGACAAAGGAAGGTGGGGTCGTATACTGTTACGCGCGTTGGACATCGCATCTGAAGAAGGAAGCTTCGAGTAGCTAGCCTCAAGCTCTGCCGTCGTGTTTGCTTTGACAAAAAACTGTGCTCCATGTTGCCTCTCTTCACGCAAGTCTCCCTTCACATGGGCATCCAACGCTATATTTCGGTGGATATCTGTACGGAAGGCCTCTATCCCCTCAGAAATAAGGATTTAGTTGTGAAGAAAATCAAAAGTTTTCTTCGGCAAAATTTCGTAACATTGGAAAACTTATTCCTTTAGTTTTCGACTGGGAAAATAGATCTTTAGAAATGCGAAAAAAGGCCAGCTCGCACTTTCGTAAAGCCAAGAACAGCTCGTAAGCTTGGGGAATCAAATTCCGTTCCCTTAAACTTTTAGTAACTTAAATTTTCCGCTATTATATCCGAACAGATCAATGTGTATTAGCTTATGTATGTTCATGGTTGAGTTTCCTTCTTCACCAAATACTCAGTTGTTGTAATTGTACATTTGAATTCAGAGGACGTAGGTTTTCATTTACAAAAAACATTCCTGATTGTTCTTCGTACCATGCGCCTTATTTCTCGTATTCTCCAACAGTAAAGTAAGGGATTGAGCGAAGAATTCATTAAAATTAAAGTCGATCCAAGAAAGTGAACTATATGGGTAGTTCTGTCCGTTCCACGCACTTGCGTTACAACCAAAACGCAAAATGGTGGCAAATAACAGAAAGCAAATGCAGCATAAAGATAGAGCATACTTTGAACAGAGCGTTTGTATCGTGTCATGTTAAACTGACCTATTCTCACGCATGTAAATTGCCTTTGCCGACAAGTTCCATGTGCGCTTTGAAGAGGAAACGTTTGCATCCGGGCTCGCACCGTGGAGTTATGGCGTCGCAGTGTTAAATAAATCTTGAAGTAGCAGAAGGTCATCGCCGCAATACAGATTCCTAGACCACCGTTGGCGAGAATGTTGTAAATTCGGTAATCGAAAATGAGGATCACGGTCTCTCCGAATTTGTATATCCACAAGAATGCCAATGCTATGACAACTTTCTTGAAGGTGACCACATTTCGATAACGCCTGCGAAGGTACAAAGCTAGTAAGCGATCTATTGCAATTGCTGTGAGAAAGGACACAGAAATGTTTGCAAAGTACCAGTTTGCTAGATAAAACAGCGTTCCCAGAATACGCGACGCATTAGGGTAACCATACAAGCCTGTTAAAACGGCCAAGATGTAGGCAGGCTGTACCACTAGCCCCACTGCAAGGTCTGCAAAGGCGAGATTAAAGAGAAACGCCTTGAAAACCGAATGCACTTGAGCTAAGGGGATCTTCTTTAGAGCTACCACAACGAGCGTATTTGCGATTATGGTTGTAAGCGCAGACACTGCATTAACTGTAACATCGAACACGTACAACGGAAATGGAATTTCTGGATCGAGATAATGCCCTTGTAAAATAATGGTGAAATTCACGGCCATCCTTTTCAGGCGCAAATGTTATGTCACTACACGTTTCTCCTTTTCAACGTGCCAGCCTCAATAAATTTCCATCTCTTCTTCCGAGTGACAATATTAATAGCTTGATCTTAAAGAAATCGTTGGGTTTACTGTCATCGACAATTTAATCAAAAACTTGTTTGCCCTGATAAGTTATAGGCATGTGACTGACTAAAGAACTTTACACAGCTGCTCAACTGCGTAAATCCCGTCTACAAAAAACTGCATAATATAACTAATGATTATGCCATTCGTGTCAATCACCGGCCTGTCTTTCCTTTTGTATTGATTATTTGGTTTGAAAATTTTAACTTTTTTTGCAAGGTCATGCCGTTCGTTTTTCATGACGTTACTTGTATCACATGCAGTAACCATAGGAACCGAACAGTTCGTGTCGGTGGCAAATCAGCTGTTAAGAAGGCCGGCATTAGACACCTCGGAAAATTGGATTGAAATTGTGAGAAAACACGGGAATTTCCTTTGTTAAAACACTTATGTCGCCTTAACTTTCGCAACACTGGAAATCTACAGTGAATCTAACCCCTTTTGTTTTAAGGGCGTCAAAAATTCCGCTTAAAATGCGGAAAAAGGGCAGCTAGCATTTTCGGAAGGCAAACACCAACTTCGAAATTCGTAGAATAAGATTTCGTCCTCTAAAAATTTCTGCGAGTTAAATTTTCAGGTATACAACGCATGTACGCTGATTAATATCTCAGTTATTGTACACAAATATACCTTAAAAGAACCCTAAAACAACTAAGTACACAGGAAAAAACATTTCAAGTATTTTTTTAATAAGATCTTTAAAGTTCTCGTTGGTTGTCTCTTAAAGGCCGGTTCCAGACGCCGCTCCACTCATGTGCCGAACCTAATTCATTTAAGTTCGACTCTGGAGTGACTTAGGAGCGACGACTGATTCAGACGGCGTGCTTTCTGCCGCATCTAATTCGTCAAACCTTGAAGCAAAGAAGTAAAACATTTTCACCGAGACGTAAAGACAGGAATTCTGTACAAACATGTGGCTGATCAGGTTTAGTTATCGCTAAGTAACAATACACTAACTGAATAAGAGAAACCAAACTTTATCGGTGATTCTCAATGACTTTTTCCGATGGTTTTAGCTTTAAATTGTACATTTCGAGTCAGGATATAAACAGAAGGTAAAACAGGTTTATGCCAAAGCAATTTTCTCTAAATAAATTACAAAGCCTAGCGAATTGAAGCCAAAAGACAAGACTCAAGAGAATTCGAGCGACAGTCACGCTTGTACTTACTTCACGGTTAAAACTGCATGCGTGACTTGTCACGGTATGGAGCTTTGGGCCAATCACAATCGCCGGCAAACAATGGGTAATTTATGCATTAGGTTCGGCACATGAGAGGAGCAGCTGCCGCTCCAGTGTCGCATAATGCGGCAGCCCCTGTCGAAATCAAGGATCTTTGCCGCACCAAATTAAAACTGCCGTAGCAAACTGATTCAGACGCCGCTCTTTTGCCGGTCTTAATTCATCAATTAGGTTCGGCACATGAGTGGAGCGGCGTCTGAATCAGCTGCCGTTCCAGTGTCGCATAATGCGGCAGACCCTGTCGAAATCAACGATGTTTGCCGCACCAAATTAAAACTGCCATACCAAACTGATTCAGACACCGCTCTTTTGCCTGACTTAAGGTGGGGCTCTACCTGAATTTGAGTGAAATTTGAAGAGTTTTAAGAATGGATAGAAGAAAGAAAATGATTTTTGGAACACTAACAGACAGTCGACAACCACGCAAGAGCACCCCAGGTTGCTAGTGGACTAACTTGGTATCCGTCTATTAATTATTAACTACAAATTCTAATTTTAAAACTTCACTAAATCTTCAACATTCCTTATTTCTTTTAATTTTACCAATCCTTCAAGAAAAATTATTTCCTTCCAAATATACCTAAAAATCACCCAAAAATTCATAAAACACCCCAAATCATTAATTTGTGCTATGAATGGAGGGTTTTTGTATTGCTTGAAATGCAAACAAGATATTTTCATTTGACCGATTTTAAGCGGCGTGAAAATGGCTTTTAGGTGAACCCCCACCTTAAGGTCATTCCCCTGTTTTACAGTGCGCAACTCTACTGCGCACAATGGCAAAATAAAAACTTTACGCTCATTTCTAGCTAACTATTGAGTATCACTTAGTCTGACTTGCATCTAACAACAAAATTCTTAATTTGCATTTTGCGCGTAAATTAAGGTGTTTTCATAAGACTCGCCCCAGTCCCTTCGCGGAGAAACCTAGTTTTGAAGCTCGATTTACCACTGCTTTGTGAAATATCTGCAAAAACCAACCCGGCGAACCTACTTTCTCTTTTCAGATTTCTAATCACAATACCGTTTGCCACTACAATTTCAGGAAAATCCTAGTGTTAGAAATATCAAATTTTGTGCCCAATATCTAGCCAATGGACATTTTGGCCTACCTTCAGAGGTAACGAATTAGATTATTTTGTTGAATATCTCAGTAGTACTGGTTAGGAACAGTTTTTAAACAGATTTCACATTGAAAATGATTTATGAACAGGGAAAAAATTCTATGAAATGAGCCGTTAACTGTTCTCTTCATAATTCCTGTTTTTGGCAAATGCTCTATTATACTCCTTTTTGTCCAAACATGCAGAAATTACCATATTTCAATGCTTCGTTGCTGAAGAACAAGCATGGTGACCCCCTCTTTTTATTTCATTCAGTTTTTGCAGTTAACATATAGTGAACCACACATGGGCAAAGTTTGGAAAAAATCTGAGTGTAGGTTCTATTTTAGGGGAATGACCTTAATTCATCAATTAGGATCGGCACATGAGTGGAGCGGCGCCTGGATCAGGCGGGATCTTTCACGTTCGTAGGTTGTGATGTGGCCGTTTGAATCGAAGGACGAGGACATTTAAACAACATTGTTAAAGGCCTGAGTAGAAATTTCTTTAATTTCCACATACTATTCCCTGATCTCCAAAGGTCAGTCATTTGATGTTATCATTTCGATCAAGTAATATTGTAGTGATTTTGTAAATACAATTTCTCGCCAGATGTTAACACGAATCTCCAGTGCCTCGTGGGAGCATAAAATTAACAAACTTTTAAAACCCCTATGAAAAAAAACAAAAAAAAACAAATGTGAAAAGTGTTTTAAATATATAACGTTTTTTGACTGAAATTGCGTGTTTAAATGGTCTTTGCTTCATGCATGCACACCTGAATGTTTTACCCTTGTGTAATTTAAGTGGAAATGGGTCCAATAACAGTACGCATGTTAATAACCTCGGGCTAAAAACGTGACAGCTTCTTGTGGATTTATTTCTCTTTAGAAGCCGACCTTTTCAATATATGTTTTATCCACTTTGCCTGGAAATCGTGAGTCAGTGCAACTAAGGGTGCGTTCGATTGATCCTATTCCGGAATAGAAATACATGCAATGATAATTACTAGAAATCCCTCATGAGAGGTTTTTGGAGTTATAATTACTGGAGTACAAAAAAATTCTTAACTGAGTTATCGTGTGAGAAATCTAACAGCTATTGCGCTTATATATTCTTATTCCGGAATACTGTCAATCGAACGTGACTTTAGTGTAAGCAGCTGAAATCAACAGAAAGGATGTCTGAATTAGAAGATAAAGAATTATTCCGGTATAAAAATTAAATTTTAAAGTGAAAAAGAAGAGTGATTTAATGTACTATTAGGCGGCACACAGCGAGAAAATTTGAGAAGACTACTTTCATGAGGCTGCCTCCCAATAGAGAGACATTTTTGCGCGGTTAATGACTATGCGAGAACGGTAGGACTTTGCAAGGGCGCGATTGAAATCCAAAGAGGAAATTGAGGGCAACCAGGCAATCCGTTTTTCATAGCCGGAAATTAAAAAAATAAAATAAAATAAAATATATAACAAGGTATCGTATTTGTTCCCAAAATTGACACGTAAACTAAAGCAATCTCTCTCATTTCCCTCGGCTAGCTTGACATTACATTTGCTGTAAAGCGCGGTCTGGGGCCTAATGACAAACTGAGGTCGCGCACTGCCTTGTGGAAGCTGTGTGGGGGACTATTAAAATTCAGTCTTCAGTCAACTGTGGTACGGATTTAGTGTGATGTTTACAGCAACAGTAATTCTGCCTTTTCGACTTTTTTAGTTTTCTAGCTATCGTCAGAAACTTCAGCAAAATAACTTTTCTCTGCTCCGAATTAATCAGTACAATTAAGCAGGCTTCAATGTAGATATTTTCCAAGGCGCTGGCTGCTTACGATTCTCATCATATTTGAACCCAACTTCTTCCCCAGGGGAAAGGTCGGAATGAACCAGCCGAATGGTACAACAACCTTAATTATTTACACACGAGCATCTCAGTGAAAAATGAAATTTTGAAAATCATTTACCAACGTCAGTACTGAACTGCTTGATTGGAATCCAGTCAAGCTTACCAGGAACTTGCCAAACTTTTCCAGGAGTTTGCGGTCGTTTTATTTAATAGAAGAAATCAAAAAGTTAGGGTTTGAAACATTACAGTGCCTATGGGCAAGGTGTGATCACTGGTTCTTGGCGGAACCGTGTAAGGATGCTAGCTTAAAGAGTTGTACAATCAACAATCCAGCTCGTGTCAGCTATATCTGGTGAGACGAAAGGACTAAATCATCGCCGTGTGTCTTTAACAAGTTGAAGCCTTCAATTCTCGGGATTAATCTTTCGGGTCACTTTGGCTATAATTTACGCGTGCGAGTACACATTTCATTTACAAATTATTTCCACAATATATACATCAGACAATTCTAGCTGTGTCCATCCCCCCAGGGGGGCAATAGTGGAGCATTTTCCCACACTTTCCAGCCCGGGGGTCAAGCATTAGCCCTCCACCCAATTATCCCGGGGGATTTGACCATCTCACTAGAAAATAGCAAGAGAGGATCAAGTGATCCTCTCTTGAAAATGGCTATTGACGCAAATTCCTTAATCCACCAATATTACCTTCACTTGGCCTCTTTTAGCAGCTAATTGATATTATTCCTCCTTTCAGACTTAATGTTTTAGTTTGCACTGTCTGGTTCTTTCCGAGCGTCTTCTCTGTACGCCGTTAGAACAGGTAATTCCACGTTTTGGTGGAGCGACGACACTGAAACATCTCTCCGTTTGCAACAAGATTGAAATTTTTTAAGGGGGCTTGAAGATGAGCAGAAGCTTTGTAAGGTGAGACGGAAATTAGAACTAAATAAGAACAGAATAACTGGGTTGATTGCTGTGCTGAGGGAAGGAAGAACAAAATATAAAAACCCAAGAATCCACTTACATTTATCTTCGATAAGAAATTTGGGGAAACTCATCTTAAAAATAAAATAAACACAAAAAAGAGAGAAGCATACTGAATAACCGATCACGATCGATTTGAAAATTCTCATGATATTTTGGCTCTGCCTGCGTCTCTTTTGTTCAGCAATACTGTTCCCTGTACCGCATTCTGGATTGGGTCGTTGTCTTAAAACGCGCATGATTCGAGAATACAAGATCACAATAGCAATTAATGGTACAATATTCATGATAATAAGGCCAGCCGTGTAGTAGATTACAAGGGCCAAAGTGTCGTCCCATGCAAATCTGCAGAATGTTTCCTCCCCAACGTCTTCAACTTTGAAAAAGTAAAACGTTGGTACAAAAAATCCCATCGCTATGAACCATGTTGCAAACAACAGACTTTTCCTTATCTTGCTTGACAGTAATGTGGCTTTTAAGGGATACACCGTAGCGATGAATCTGTCGACAGCGATCAACACCAGGCTTAGAATGGATACTGAAATGGACACACTTCTTACATACACTCCTCCTTTGCATCCAGGTGTGGCCAGAGGACCTTGAATTAGGCTTCCTTTGCTTGTGATTATCTCATTGGTGAGATACAGCGGCCAGGAGGTGAGACTTGCAAGAAAATCAGAGACTGCCATATTGATGTAGTAGTAGTTGGTGCTTGTTCTAAGGTTTGGATTCTTGTACACAGTGATAAACACCAAAAGGTTGCCAATCAAACTGCTAAAGGTGATAACAGCCATTGCTGTTGTGAAGAAAACAGAAACGGCTTCTGAGCACCGCGCGTCATCACTGGAATTGATTTGAGTGGAATTGTTCATTGTATAGAGGTCGCTTTTTTTTCTTTTCGTCTTCAGGAAAGTCAGGGTTATTTTAACCTCTCAGCAACTTTATAAGTAAAAATAGCACATCGTTAGAACGCACCAAGGAAAATGACATTCAACCGAGTATGGTGAAGTGAATAAATCCGGCAGTTAGTAAGTCAGTCAGTTAGTCAATCAATCAGTCAGTCAGACAGTCAGTCAACCAGTCAGTCAGTCAGTCAGTCAGTCAGTCAGTCAGTCAGTCAGTCAAAATAAGTCAGTCAGACAGATAGAAAGACAGTCAGTTAGTCAGTCAGTCAGTCAGTCAGTTATTCAGACAGACAGACAGACAGACAGTAAGTTAGTTTGTCAGAGAGTCAGTTCTTAGTCAGTCAGTCAGTCAGTCAATTATTCAGAAAGTGAGTCAGACAGTGAGTGTGAGTCAGTCAGTTAGTCAGTGAGAAAGTCAGTCAGTCAGTCAGTCATTTAGTCAATCAATCAATCAATCAATCAATCAATCAATCAATCAATCAATCAATCAATCAATCAATCAATCATTCAATCAATCAATCAATCAATCAATCAATCAATCAGTCAGACAGTCAGTCAGTCAGACAGTAAGACAGAAAGTCAGTCAGTAGTCACAATCAGTCAGTCAGTCGACAGTTAGACAGTTAGTAAGTTAGTCAGTCAGACAATCAGTCAGTCAGACAGACAGACAGACAGTAGGTAAGTTAGTCAGTCAGACAGTCAGTTCTCAGTCAGTCAGACAGCTAGTCAGACAGTCAGTCAGTCAGTCAGTCAATCAGTCAGACAGTCAGTCATACAGTCAATCCTCAGTCAGTCAGACATTCAGGCAGTCAGTCATTTAGTGAATCAGTCCTCAATCAGTCAGACAGTCAGTCAGTCAGTTCGTCAGTCCGTCACTCAGACAGCCAGTCAGTCATGATCAGGCAGCCATTCAGTAAGGAAGTAAGTTGGTAGCTAATGAAACAAGTAAGTGATTATTTAAACTAAAGGAAAAGCATAAAAAAGGTGAATAGACATTATGCAAAAATGGTTGAAATTGTAATATTCTTTTGTCTGCGTTCAAATTAGCCTCACTAGCCTCGTTCAAGGTAGAATGTTCTTTTTATTTTGAACTCAAGAACGAGGCTAGTAGGGCTGATTTGAATCAAACAAAAGAACATTAAGATTTCAGCCAATTTTACATAGGGTATATGACCATCGAATTTATGTACGCAACTCAAGTAGATTCGAAAAGAAAGCCCAAAAACATTTTCAGGCTTGAACGGGATTCAAACCCATGACCTGTGCTCTACCAACTGAGCTATCAAGCAAACTGGGAGCTGGTCATATTGTGAGTTCGTAATATATTAGTGAAGGATGAATAAATAAATGTAAATATGTGAAACATATATTTTGAACTGCGGATGAAAGATCAAAATAGAAGAAAGATTCTCGCAATTACTACGCAACTTAAGCAGTTGCGAAAAGAAAGCCCAAAACAATTTTCAGGCTTGAACGGGATTCGAACCCATGACATCCGCGAGACCGTGCAGCTAGTGCTCTTACTACCAACTGACATATCAAGCTCAAATCTTATTTTATCTTATCCTATTTTAGCGTTAGTGGTTTACCTCTAATTTTGAGGCAACTGCAATCTAATAAGTGATACGAAAAAGCAACTAACTCGGGTGATTTATTTTGCTCGCGGATATTATGGCACCTTTTGGATTGCCATTAAAAACTGAAATGAAAACGAGAAATATAACTGAGTGAAATTAAAGATTAAACCTGAAAACTCCCAGAGCACTAGCCTTTTAAACTAAAACTAGAATATTAATCAAATTTCTTGTTTTAGATAGATGTGAATCGGCTTATGGAAAGAACAACAACTTACATAAAAGTATACTGTGTAACTATAATATAGTATGCTAATGTAAAAAGCAACCGGTCGCGTTAGTGGTTTACCTCTAATTTTGTGGCCACTGTAACAAAATAAAAACCAGCGAGCAAGAACCTGTTAGGCTAAAAAAATAAGAATCTGTTGAACCCTAAATCTAAATAAGGTTCTTATTCGATAAAATTTATTTTTAAGACTTGTAGAATTTATAAGTAAAATAAAATGAGCTCTCAGGCATAGGAAAAGACCAACATTTCATATCCTCTGATTAGTTATAGTAAATCCAAAAATACTTGACTTATTTAGGTGAAACAAGTAAATACTATTGTATAACAATACTGTGTCAGTTTAGACTGGACTGTTCGAAGTGTCATGTTGTTTTCACACTGTACTGGAGAGTGCATGTATTTCAGTGGTTTTCTAGAAAATAAGATCCTGTCTATGAACCTATATAGCCTACATTTCTGTTGAGCACCATTTATGTAAGAACCTGTTGAGGCTTACTTGAAAAAATGCAGGGTCTTACTCGCGGGTTTTACTGTAAGTGTTACTAAAAAGCAACTCAGAGTTCAGGTGCCTTACTTACCTGCTAGTATCTTTGTGGTTCGTCTCGGCTTGTTTGCGGATATATATATTGGAGCCTTTTGTAATCAAATTATAAAAACGAAAAATGTGGCTGAGAGAAAGATTAAACCTCCCCAGAGCATTCGCCTTTTAAACTAAAACTTCAAAGACGCATAGACTGTATTAATCTCTTGTTTTAGATAAATGTGAAACGGCTTATGGATAAGTACACTGCAAAACTGTTTAATATAGCATGCTAATGTAAACGAGCGATATCGCGTGATATTGGCGTTTTCGTATAAACCTCGACGTTTTGTCCATTCCTTTTTATTTTCGTCGTAAGGACTTCATTTGACCACTTTCTTTTATTCTCCCACGTTTTGCGAAGTGAAAGTAAACGGTGACTTGAATCTTTTGACAAGCAAAAGCAATTTATTAACCTACATTTAAATTTTGCAAAAATTAAATTAAATTGAAACGAAAAAAAAAATTTAAAGGAAGGCTTTCTTTCTACTTACTATTTAAGGGGGCTCGCACTAGTGGCCATGGTGAGCAATAGTAATATGTAAGATGATCCAAAGACACACATAAACCAAGTAGGACTATCTCCTGCACGCGAAAATCGATTACTGTAGTACTTTCCACAAGTATGCAAATCAAAGCAATTAAAAGTTCACCCTTTTGGCAAGTGAATTATGCAATCTGTCAAATGTCAGTTTGATGTCCAGATACAACTATTTATATCATTAGACAAAGGCGAAATAACAATGAATAGTATAATGGATGATAACGACATTTATAACGTAATATGCTAGAAGTGTCTGTCTCACTTTGTCTCGCTTCACGGTTTTTCATCTGGATTAGTGAGGTTAAGAATGACGGTTACGGCAAACGTGTGATATGACCACGTGAACATGTTTATCCCATATTTGCCGCTTGCTGTTTTCAGTTTCTCTGTCAAATCGAGTTGTTTTGCCTTAGCATCAAAAGTCAGAATTATTTTGCACTATTCTCTTCTGTGTACTAATTTTGTCAAGAAAACATAAACGCCAATCTCACGTTTGTCGTTTGCCGTAAAAGCGATTCTTTATCTCTCTATGAGTTAAGACGCACTTTAAAATCATTTTTAACTAGTTCCCATTTTAAAAGTAGTGTTGTCATGGCAAAGGCCGGAATATGGTTACCAATATCTTATACTTTCCTTCTGTTTAAATTAAATAATAATAAAAAAAAGCAATACTAAAAAGTTGATATCATGTGTTTCGGCGTAAACTTAAAACGTTACCTTTGTACAAACTTTAGTTTCAATCTTGTAAGTCATTCACGGTCAACTGTAAATAATATAAGGACGTTATTGTCTTTGAGAATGATGATTATCCTAGAAAGTGACGCAGGCATACTCGGAAAAAAGAAATCCGAGTGCTCCTATCAGGAGTCGAACCTAAGACCTTCCGATTACTAGTTCGGATGCTCTACCACTGAGCTACAGGAGACTCGTTGGAGCTAAGGCCATTAAACTAGGTTCATGGGACAAACATCCTGCATACTGCTAGGATTTGAATGTCGAACGTGTGGTATATGAAAGAAATGTGATGGTATATTTCCAGCCTGGTGAATGAATGAGAATGATGATTATTCTAGAAAGTGACGCAGGCATACTCGGAAAAAAAAATCCGAGTGCTCCTATCAGGAGTAGATAAGATAGCTCCTGATAGGAGCACTCGGATTTCTTTTTTCCGAGTATGCCTGCGTCACTTTCTA
The DNA here is from genome assembly GCF_977016875.1 of Pavona decussata. Taxonomy (NCBI): domain Eukaryota; kingdom Metazoa; phylum Cnidaria; class Anthozoa; order Scleractinia; family Agariciidae; genus Pavona; species Pavona decussata. The sequence goes on from NW_028145483.1 coordinate 875,211, forward strand.
GTAATCATCATTCTCATTCATTCACCAGGCTGGAAATATACCATCACATTTCTTTCATTATTGTCTTTGTATGTTGTTCTGTGTCAATATTCGCGTCTAGCGTTATTCACTTCGCTCTTCGTATCACCGACCATGGCGAAGTGTTAGACTGCCATCTCTGTATCACTTGGCGGTACGCAGACGTTTCAGCCACTCGGGGACAGGTCTATTTCTTGTTTTAATTATAGATTGTGTGCACGACGGCCATGTTGGAGGACCGAAACAATACAATGATTTTCCTTTGGGAAATATATTCTATATATATGCAAATATCTTCTATTGTTTTAGTCCTCCAACATGGCCGCCGTGCACACACTCTATGGTGATCGATAATCGTTTTGCTTTCGTTGGTGTTCAGCAAACTGAATGCGTGTTAGTTTTGCACAATTTTACAATTGCACTATAATTGGAGACAAAACTTCATTCAAACAAAGCCAAAGCGTTGAACATTCAATGCATGCCAGCGCTGCGCTTAACTCCCCTTCAATGATGTTGACGATAAAGGAAGCACTTTTACCTTAATGCGTTATTTGATTCGAAAGTAATTTTATGGACATGACGAACACCTACGACGTAAAAAAACGTTTGGAGTGTTTATTTTAAATTATTTGTTCAATTGCCGGTGACGTCGAGCGACAGGAATGAGTCACACAACATGCTAATTTGGTTTTCTAAACTTATTCCCAAGGTTGTATACAAACCCCATGTTAAAAGGGTGCATTATTTAGTTATTTTGTTGGAAGCTTTCTGTTCGCCAAAAACAAATTAATATTTTGGGAGATTTAGAAGGTAGATGTTCAAGCTTGAAGAGATTTTTCAAACAGATGAATGTAAACATGGCAGATTCATGTAACAATTGGACGTCAAGTGATCAATTTTGCGGAAACAAACGTTGAAAAACCAGGTTTTTCACTACTGAAGCATCATCGCACATCCGTTAAATGAAAGAGCGAATTATCTTTTCCCTCAGGCATTTATTTAATAGCATCGCAATCTGTTGTCTAGCTAGCTATTTTGAAAACAGGCTAGCAATTCAATAACATGCATGTTGTACGGTCTAAGATATCAGTAAAAATGTTTTCTCTTCTCACTTCTTGAAAAAGTGGGATTGTTCTACCGATGAAAACTGTGGAAACTCATAACCAAGAGGAGAGGATCGAAGAGAGACAGGCTGCACACGAATTTCATCGTAGCAACATTTCTCGCATCCTCGTTCCCAGAGCCTTCGATCTTTTGGTCAGCGGCTGAATCGCAACAGTTAAAAACCCGCGAGGGCTCTGGGGACGAGAATGAATATCACCTTTTGGTTTCTCATACAACTGACACATACAATCAGGAAAGAAACAAATACACAACCTCTTTTCAAATTATATATTAATTTTATTTACAACATATATTACCACCTATGCAATTCCATACGTAGATGCTATTAAACAAAATTGAAACCTACCTACAACTATTAACACACATGCATGCGACTGTTAACGGTTTCTTTATTTCATTTTAATGATAAACGTTTTTCCATTTACACATGAATATTCCTCTCTACTGAGTCTTACACTAAAGCATTACAGCTACAATTATTGGTTCATCTATTTGCTTTCAATTTTGACATGCGCATGTTCAGTAAGGCTGGAATCTGTGTAAGGCACGGCTGTACGGTAATCTTGCGGGCTCAGGTCTTATCTTGAACTGGTCCAGGTGGGACAGAGGTAACGGGAAGGAAGGATCCCTTCTGAACTGGTTTGACTGGACTGACGAGTGATGGCTGCCTGGCCTGATCGGTCTGCTGTATTGCCGATCTTCTCCATTCACTTCCGTCAGGGGATAGGTGATGCATTCAGCTTGCTTCCAATGGTCTGACTGAGGGGATCGGTTCACAAATTGCAGTCTTCTCGGATGCGTTACTCTGTTTTCAGGAAGCTCAAACTGGTTTGACGGAGCGGTCTGACATGCGGACGCCATCTTTCTTTCTAATTTTCTTGTCTTGGCTCGTCGGTTCTGAAACCAATACTAGGAAAAGAAGAAAAACAATCATTTAGTTGAGCAGTTAAACGGTATAATAATCTGAATAGAAAGCTTCAAGATTCAGCATTTAACAGTTAACAAATATTCGAACCCAGGAATATCAATTATTAGTCTACAAATATGTAGTTAAATAACAACAGATTGTATTAAACAAATAAATCTTGTAATCAGAAGGTCTTAGGTTCGACTCCTGATAGGAGCACTCGGATTTTTTTTCGAGTATGCCTGTGTCACTTACTGAATAATACATTGTTCTCAAATAAATCTTAATTTGGCAAATGATAGAACCCAGGTACTTCAATAGCTTACACGATGTTGCCTCTCAAAACAAATTGAATACAGTCAATTCAGAATGTAAGATGATAGAAAACAGAATCCCCTAGTTTGTTTGACACGTTTTGCCAGGCGCAGTTATGAAATTATTCATCCATTCAGGTAGGAATCTACGATCATAAAGAAACCTATTTTATCTTTATAATACCATCAATCGTCCAACAAATGCAAACAAACTTTATTTTCAACCATCGGAGACTCGCTACTCACTCAATGGAACTGAATTGCAAACTTTACTGATGTGCTGTTTAGAAAAGCGGCATATTTTCTCACATTCAGACATTATTCAACATGATTCAGTGTCAACTCACCTTCACACTTTTGGCCGGTATCCCAATTCTCTGTCCCAGTTTCTCTTCATCATCACCAATCAAATATGGCCGCCGTCTGAACGCTAGTTCCAGCTCCAACACTTCGTTCCGAGAAAAGGCCGTGCGCTGTCGCTTCTTCCTCGGTGGCTGCTCGGGACTATGAGTCGATACTTGATCGGGCTCGCTGCCACAATCGCTGCTGCTGGAGCTTGAGATTTCGGAATAAGGAGTCAACAGTGGGCTGGTTTCTCTGTGGCTGGGACGAGGACTTGAGCAGTCGGAGTAAGGCGATAATGGTGGGCTGGTTTCACTGTGCCATTCTATAAGAAAAACAAGAAAAATTTAACTTATTAGACTGACTAGCTCAACTCAAATTACTCTTTCAATTGAGTCAGCACGTTGGAAAAATTAATCATGGTGCACGACTATGTTCGGTAGGACATAGGTTCGCAATACGTACATAGGCGAACGTGCCAAGGATTTGTTTCTAAATCAAGGATGATCGCTTTAAAATTGTCTTCAACCAAACTGTAAAAGCACAATGGTGTAAAGTTGCAACACAAATACAATTTAAATACAACTTAAAAAGCCATTAAAGCAACATCTGATCGATCAGAACTGAGTAAAATAAAAATTGAATATATATAAACGGGTCTTGTAATAGGATATCATTAGCAACTGATAGAACATGCGTATGTATATTAAACAAAGTAGAATGGCCGCAGTTTTAGCTTTTGCCAATTTTTAAATTTAAAACACCAATATCTATTTACACCGCCTGTATATTTCTGTAGTACACAAAATGAACTTCTGAGCAACATGAGAACTAAGTTGCAGTCATTAGCTAATTGTAAAAATTCATACTCTCTCAAAAAAAGAAATTCTGCCTTTTATATTGAGGTTGTGCCAGCACAAAACTCTGTTAATGTTTTGGCGATTTGAGCCTGAACACGATTTTAAAGATATTAGGGAGATTTAGAATCGCATAAACGGCAAACGGCAAACGTCAGATTCGAGTTTGTGTTTTTGTGAAAAATTAGTACATACATCAGAATAGTGGAAAATAATTCTAGCCTTTGATGCTAAGCCCAAACAACTCAATTTTACTGAGAAACTGAAAAAAGCGAGGCAAAGATAGGATAAACATGGTCACGTGGTCGTTTCTGCTGTTTGCCGTAAACGTTACTCTTAATCTCTGTAATATTTTGGCCGTGTGAGCCTGAAAACGGTTTTAAAGATATTCTTAAACGACATGGTAAACTATTTCAGTGAAAAATGTTGACATGTCCTAACTAGAGAACTAAGTATACGTTGAAATTGGTGATAAGAAATTAACTAAACTGTATGGGTCGGTTATTAAAAGACAGATTGGACGGTGTTTAACAAAACCACGTTCTAAGCCATATTCAATTTTGCCAACAGTCATATCTAAACATTGTCTGCTGCTTATGATAACAAGAAGGCTTGCATCCCAGACGAGAAAACTATTTATCTACTTAAAATAAACCACTTATCAACAAATTTGGATGCCCGCTATTTGTCTGAGGCCACGGCCTAAGTTAGAATCTGTTTAAATAACTGATCCTATATGTTCCCGTATACGCGGTATCATTTTGCGCTCAATTGGTGTATACATAGGCATTCACAAACTGTCAGCTTCCAAACTGAACAGTTGGACAAATACCTACGACGTTTTCGCCAAATTTTAGCCTGGGTGTGTTCTTAAACTTTCCTGTTAATATTTTCGTCATTTTTCAGCTCAACTGGTTTACAAGAAAGGTTTTTGTAAAAGAGAAAGAGTGTATCTTACCGGAACCTGGAGAAGACTGCTCCACGTCGTTTTCCAGACCCAGGATACTGCAGATGGAGAAGTCGGTCAGCGACTTGCTGGAAACTGGTGCAGGGATAGGAAGACTGGGTAACAGCGCACGTGACCTTCTAGCATGCGCAGAACGTACAAGAAAATCCACAAGTGCAACAACTGATTGGAACTGCGTACACTCCATTTCAACGAATCTGATAAACTTGTTACCGTAACTGCGTTAAACAGACTGATTGCAGAACCCATTTGAACTCCGCCTTATTTATACTCTGACATGCGCATTTGTTAAACACATGCGGATAAACAAAGCGGGCGGTCCGACAAACAAATTGTTTGTTAGCTGTCGTTGCCGATAACGTGACAAGTTTAGAGTCCTTAAGCTTTTGTCCGCCGCTCTTACAGCGGTTAATAAACCGTTAACTTTAAGGACGCCGGCCGCGGTAGCTATATACTGGCTGTAAACAGATGACAAACAACTGACCCGCTAAAGTTGCGTTTTCCCGCCTTAAAAATGGTGCATCAATTTATTAACTCGTCTTCTCAGCGTGGTGGTCTTGTAATCTAGATCTACTTTTAATTTCCTCCAAAACAGTCACGCCTTCAAAAGGTTCAAGTACTTATATAATAACTTCGTCAAAATAACTAATTAAAGGCAGATGCATTAATAAACAGTTAACTTTGAGTGCGTCATAAATTACACTTTCATGGTGTGTTTCTGAACAAGTCATTCGGATTTTATATTCCGAGCAAAACTGAGTTGCGTTTTGCCGCCTGAAAAAAAAGTGTTTATATTCGGTTTGTTAACTCATGTTGTCGGCGTAGCAGTCTTATTGTAATCTTGGTCCAGTATCAGTTCGCCCCGAAATAGTCAAACATTGACAAGTTTAACGATCAAACAATTCAGCGAACGTCATCGGTACGAGCGAACGAAAAACCGAGTGAACGAACCAGCGCGAAACCGTCTGTTCAGAAGGTCTGTCATTCTCGACAGGGATACAGTGAACAGACCCGGTAATTAAAGAGTTCAAGAAACACCATACAGCTTACCGCCCAAGGAAGAAATGTAGAAGTATCAGCGAAGGAGAAATCTTCACTGACTAATTCTCTGAATTTCTCTGACCACAGGTTTCAAACTGCGTCACCACAGCTGAGCTCTACGTGTCTGAATCAGTGACAGACTCCTAATCTTAAAGTCACTTCGCATCATCCTTTAAGATGAACGCATGACTTCTTTAATAATAGAGTTATTAAATATTGGAACTAGCTACCATTACGTGGACGATACTCAAAAAGTATCAACGCCTTTAAGGCCGGTCTTGATCATTTAAGTTATCTAAACCTGATTCACCTAATGGATTCTGGGAACTATTGAACAAATTTTTAATAGAAAAAATGAGCGTGTGAATTACGTATTGCCTAATCGCTAATCGCGCTTTCTTGTTTTTTACAGCCAACTTAATCTTCTTCACTTACATTGATATACTTTATTTCTTACTACGTGGTTGAAATAATTGTGTAAATAGTTTTTTTTATTAGAGATATCCTGAATGAGATTTAATAAAGTTGTCTTATCGCATCTTATTCAGTTTAAGTAAATTATAACACTAATGTTTCCTTGTACTTGAATAGTCCGGTTTCTGCAGAAGAAAAGATTTTTCTTGACATTAAGTACAGCTTGATTAAGGTTCCACACCGAGCTTCGAATTCGTAGGTTAACAAACGTGGAAATACAAATTGTTGAAACACGAAAAAAAAGAGCAGCCAAATGACGGTTCACCTTTGCAACTTTTAGAGCAACGTAAAATTGATTGGTAGCGCGTGCACTTAATTATACGACAACTGAACAACGATATCTCAATTTGCGAATCAACTTACGCTCAATTTGCAACTTTTTCAAACAGAGAAGAGACTATATTTGTCAAAGTCCATTTACTAAGTAAAGAGATAGTGTTATAAAGTTACTGAGAAAGAAAAGGAGAGGGTAGCTGTGGACCTACACAGGTAAGTAAAATATAGCGGTTTTGACAAATAGGAAACTTTAATAGCGCAACTGGCTTGACCACTTGCAGTCATTTCAATGCAGTGGTTACACCACATGATAAAACGATGCTCTAATTATATTTTTATTTTTTCTCTTTTAGTTTTTCTCGCCATGATTGAGGTGGACAGCATCCACTTCCTGTTTCCATGGCTGGCGCCAAAACTTCCCTACATAAATCAACATGTAGAAAATCTGACAAAATGCCGCGCTGTTCGCGCACTGAGAAAAAGCAAGAGATTTATCCAGAGTCATCCGTTCATCTCTCCGTTCCTTGGCTTATCAATCGCGTTTGGTTTTCTTCCGTTTGTCGTTTTCGGAGCCTTTGTAAGTGGCTCCCTGTTTGTTACCCTGTTTGCCGCTCTTACAGCATTAGCGGGAGCATTTTTCGTGGCATTTGTCTGTTTTCTTGCGGTTTTTTTTCCTATAGTGATCGGTGTAGCATCTTTGGTACTTTTCGTCTACGCTCCGTACTGCTTCGCTATGAAAATTCTTCAATTTCTCAAGAGATTTGGAAACACAGTGAGATCCTACACTTCAAGGCTTCAAGAATCATTTACGTTTGCTGATTACCAAGAAAAGGCGCCATTTACAGTTGGACATGAACAAGATTTCGCACCAGCAAACGAAGAAATTGGTCGAGAACAAATTGTCCACCATGAAAATGCGGTACCATCGGCACACTGACACGGAGGGGAATACTTACATAGTCTGAATAAAGAGGAACATTTGTACCGTCCACATACAGAGAATTATTTGTATCATAAGAGTGGAGAGAAATATTGGTACAATCGCTGCGGACAAGAAGATTACCGGTACAACTGCTGAATTGAACCTCTCCACTTCTTAGAAATAGAAAATAGAAAAGGGAACAATTTAAGGTTTATTTTTTTATAGCTACGGCTTAATCTTTCTGCCTCACAAATATATAGATAATTACGTGACTCTTGAACTCACCAGGGCTTTCTTAAAACAATTTCTTTTTTAAAAAATTTAATTTTTCTTTTTACTTGTCCAGATTTTCAATTGTTTTTTCTTATAATTTCGTCTAGAAAGCGAAACTAATCTCCAACTAGACTCTAGACTCTAGTGTGCGCAAAAGCAAGACTGTTTATAATTCTCTTCTCGCGCTCTGCGCGCATGCGCCTTTTCAAATGCGCTTTTTGCTATCCTAGGAATAATTAAAGTGAAGAGCCTATGGACAATTTTTCAGTTGACGCCTAACTTTGGACACTTCCTTGAATGGTCTCGTAAATAATTTCTCAATTTCTGTCGACAGTTTAAGATGGGAACAACTTACAAAATATAACTGGAAACCTTTTTTCCTCACTAAAAATCCGTCTTATTTATGTTTTGCATGTACATCTTTACAATTCTTAACTTCGTTATTCGACATGTATTTGAACCTTTTATACAAACAACGCAGTAAATTAAAAGGGGAATGTTTAGGATATATTTTATAAGAACATGTATTTGAAATTTTTATGTAAAAAGCTCACTAAATTAGTTAGAGAATAATTTAGATTATTTTAAGGTGTGCTTTTAACGTGCGTAAAAGAGATAAAGTAATTTATATATTTGCGTGGTTTACTCGCATTGTTGAAACGTATACCTAACAAGAGCGGCTTTGAATTGAGTATCATAAAACCAAACTGGAGTAATTATTCTGGCCAATCACAACAGACGTAAATATCGAAATGAACCAATCAGATTTCGAAGCAAATACAAGTAAATAGTATCAAGCGCGGGAAAACGCGTGCGACCAACTCACGATTAGTTGGGTTTTCAGCAAGAGACTATGAGGTAAGAGAGCGAGTCCCGGTGCCCCATGATAATTATTTTCAATCTTTTTTTAGTTCGCGCCATGCTATTTTGGGAAATTATAATCCGTCATTGAGTTTAAACTTAAATGACGTCACTCTAACTGACCAATAAGATGTTGACATTAAAATAGCAACGCAAACGAAAATAGATTGAAAAAAAAATTTCATAGGAAGAGGGGCATGTATGGGGGATTCGCTCTCTTACCTCATAGTCTCTTGGTTTTCAGTGTGCTAACTGGTTGAATGGTCAAAAAAAAGGCGCGGATTTTTTAACCAATCACAGCGTAGTAAAGCAAAAGCAAAGTAAACGTGAAATTACGTTGACACTGAATTGAAGATCACTCTGTTCAAAAAGAGTAATAAGAGCGGTTTACAATTGAGTGTCGTAAAAAGAAAAACCAAAGTAATTACTCTGGCCAATCGCAACAGATGTAAACAACACAACAAGCCAATCAGAATTCGAAGCAAATACATGTAACTGGCGCCAAGCGCGGGATAACGCGTGCGGCGAAAACACGATTGGTTTTGGTTTGGATTCCCATTGATTGATAAAGTGGGGCGAGTTTTGTTAACCAATCACAGAGCGTAGTAATGCAAGACCAATCCAAACGCGAAATTTGACACTCAATTGAAAACCCCTCTGAATAGAATAAATTCAACTTTGTGACCTTTGTGACCTGTGACCTTGCGACCATGCGATCCGTTGTAATGGGCGCAATAGTGTAAACAAGGTCGGCATTCGCTTACTCCTCTGCCCCCAAGCCTTAAGTTTTGCACATAGCAAATGTTTCACGCTCTTTTGTAACGCTCAAATCTGCGCTACCCGCAGAAACTGAGACATGTACAAACATAACACAACCATTCTCAGTTACAAAGTGCTTTTGTTTACAACGCTCCCGACATAGTTATTATTGTTTTTTTAAATAATATTTTCTTTCATTCATAGACGGGTAGAAAACTTAAACAGTCTACTTAATTACATCTATTTTATACAAGTACAAGCGACCTATCTAACTGTTGTGTCATCTCTCTATTCACTCTTGTCGAAAACTAGTTTATTTTACATATGAATAAAACATGCCAATGATGAATTCTAAACCTTATTTCTTATTAGCTTTCACATGCTTCAGTACGGCTGGAATCTGCGTGGAACACGGCTGCACGGTATCTTTGCGGGCTCAGCTGGTCTGATCTTGAACTGGTCCGGGTGGAACATGGGTAACACTAAGGGATGATCGCCTCTAAACTGGATTGACTGGACTGACGAATGACTGCTAACTGGTCTGATCGGTCTGCTGTATTGCCGATCTTCTCCATTCACTTCCGTCAGGGGATAGGTGATACATTCAGCTTGCTTCCAATGGTCTGACTGAGGGGATCGGTTCACAAACTGCAGTCTTCTCGGATGCGTTCCTCTGTTTTCAGGAAGGTCAAACTGGTTTGGTGGAGTGGTCTGACAGACGGACGTCATCTTTCTTTCTAATTTTCTTGACTTGGCTCGTCGGTTCTGAAACCAATACTGGAAAAACAAGAAAAAACTATCATTAAGTTGAGCAGTAAATGGTATAATAATCTGAATAGAAAGCTTTGATTTTCAGCCGCGTCCAAGTAAGATGTCTGAACAGTTAACAAATACTCGAACTCAGGAGAATCAATTGATAGTCTACAAATAAGCAGTTAAATAACAACAAGTTGTAACAAACAAATCTTAATTTAGTCAATGATAGAACCGAGGAACTTCAATAGCCTACACGATGTTGCCTCTTAAAGCAAATTGAATACAGTCAATCAGAATGTAATATGAAAGAAAACAGAATGACCTAGTTTGCTTAACACATCTTTCTCGGCGAAGTTAAGAAATCCCTCATCCATATAGGTAGAAAACAACGCTTAAAAACAAAGCTATATTTTCTTTATAATACCATCAATCGTCAAGCAAATGGAACAACAAACTGGTTTTAAAGGATCACGAAAACCGTCCACTTTGGCGATGATAAATTGGCATGAATTTCTTTCCAACAGTCGGAGACTATATAACAAACTTTAATGGCGTGCTGTTTCGAAACGCGGCACCGATTTGTCAAATTGTTGTTCACATTTTTGAATAAACGTTAAGAGGTGATTCAACATGATTCAGTGTTAACTCACCTTTACACTTTTGGCCGGGATTCCGAGTTTCTTTCCCAGTTTCTCGTCATCATCAGCAATCAAATATGGCCGACGTCTGAACGCTTGTTCCAGCTCCAACACTTCGTTCCGGGAAAAGGTCGTGCGCTGTCGCTTCTTCCTCGGTGGCTGTTCGGGATGAGTCGATACTTGATCTGGCTCGCTGTCACAATCGCTGCTGGAACTTATGTCAGAATAAGGAGTCAACAATGGGCTGGTTTCTCTGTGGCTGGGACGAGGACTCGCGCAGTCAGAGTAAGGCGATAATGATGGGCTGGTGGCACTGTGGCATTCTACGAGAAAAACATAAAAAGAAATATTATTAGACTGACTAGCTAAACTTAATTACACTTTAAAATGAGTCAACACGCGGGAAAAAATAAGCGTAGTGCAAGACCCTCTTCAGTCGGACATAGGCTCTCAATGCGTACATAGGCCAAACGTGGCATTTATTTGTTACTAAATAGGTGAGACAAGGATGATCGCGTTAAAATTGTCTTCAACCAAACTGTACAAGCTTAATGGTGTAAAGTTGCGACACAAATACAAATTAAATTGCAAGTAAAAATGGAATATATATAAACGGTCTTGTAACAGGATTTTATCAGAAACTGATGAAACATGCATATGTATATTAAACAAGATTAGAATGGTTGCAATTTTAGCTTTTGAAAATTTTTAAATTTAAAAACGCCTATATTCGTTTTATTGCATGTATATTTCTGTAGCACATAAAGTGAACTCCTGAACAACTTGAAAACTAAGCTGCAAGTATCAGCTTATTGTAAAGATTTACACTTTTTTGTAAAAGAAATTCTAACTTTTCAAATTGAGACTATACCAGCACAAAACGCTGTTAATGTTTTGGTGATTTGAGTCTGAACACGATTTTAAAGACATTTGGGACAATCGCATTTACGGCAAACGGCAAACGTCAGATTCGCGTTTATGTTTTTTTTGGAAAACATTAGCACACTGATGAGAATAGTGCAAAATAATTCTGACCTTTGATGCTAACGGAAAACTACCCAATTTTACTGAGAAACTGAAAACAGCAAGCGGCAAATGAAGGATAAACATGGTCACGTGGTCATTTCTACCGTTTGCCGTAAACGTAAATTCTCTCCCGAATATTTTGGCCGTGTGGGCCTGAAAACGATTTTAAGGACATTCTTACATTACATGGTAAAGTATTTCAGATCATAATGTCGACATTTCTTAACTAGTGAACTAAGTATACGTTGAAATCGATGATAAGATTAACCAAACTGTATACGTTTCTATACGCGGTATTCTTTTGCGCTCAACTGCTATATACATATGCATTCGCAAACTGCCAGCTTTCAAACTGAACAGCAGGACAAATAACTAAGACGTTTTCGCCAAATTTTAGCCTGTGTCTGTTCTTAAATTTTCTGGTTGAAAATTCCGTCATTTTTCAGTTCAGCTGGTTTGTATAAAAGTTTTTGTAGAAGAGAAAGAGTATCTCTTACCGGAACCTAGTGAAGACTGCGTGACGTCATTTTCTAGACCCAGGATACTGCAGATGGAGAAGTCGGTCAGCGACTTGCTGGAAACTGGTGCAGGGATGGGAAGACTGGGTAACAGCACACGTGAACTTTTAGCATGCGCAGAACGCACAAAAGAATCCACAAGTGCAACAACTGATTGGAACTGCGTACACTCCATTTCAACGAATCTGATAAACTTGTTACCGTAACTGCGTTAAACTGACTGATTGAAGAACCCATTTGAACTCGGCCTTATTTATACTCTGACATGCGCATTTGTTAAACACGTGCGGATCAACAAAGCCCGCGGTCCGACAAACAAATTGTTTGTTAGCTGGTTATTGCCGATAACATGACAAGTTTAGAGTAATATAAGCTCTAATGCGCCGCTCTTACAGCGGTTAATAAACCGTTAACTTTAAGGACGCCAGCCGCGTTAGATACATACTGGCTGTAAACAGATGACAGACAAATGACCCGCTAAAGTTACGTTTTCCCGCCTGAAAAATAGTGCATCAATTTATTGACTCGTCTTGTGTTGGTCTTGTAATCTGGACCTTCTATTAAGTTGCTCCGAAATAGTCACTCCTTCAAAAGTTTAAAGTATTTATTGCCAACGAGTCACCCTCGCGAGAACGCGAGGGTGACGAGGCGGCAGTATTATAAAGCCGACGCGCGAGTTAGTCTTGGTACAGGGAGAAAAAATCTCGAATCAAAATGTAAGCAAAAGGTAATGTAAGGTAATGTAAGAGTGACATCATCGGTGATTGTTTTCGAGCATCGCGGTATTTTTTTTTATCCAAACCAATCACATCCGAGGAGTACGTATCATGATTGGTGAGCGCTAGTACCCAGATTCTTCTTACACACGCGCGAACTTAAATTTTATAAACAATATGGCGGCCTAAGTGGCGAATTTAGTTGTCTTCGCTCTGTTCAAGAGATTTGGATAAGAATAGCAGTGTTTATACGTCTTACTGTATCAGGATGGTGTATAAAAATAGCAAAGATCTTTTTAAGCGCTAGGAAACTTTGCAGAAGTTTTCACGTTTAGGAGCAATCGAATTTTTCCTACGCGCCATCTTATTTTTCTATCCTGCGCGACTGCGTGGAAATGTTCCGCTGGCAGTTTGTTGCTCCGTTGGTGGACGGCGAAAGTTCTGACGGCTCTGTCAATCGAGGAGGTAAGAGAATTCAAATCTTAACTGTTTGTAGTGTGTTTCGTTTTCTGAGGAGGGAGCAATTTTCTTAAAGTAACCTTTTTTAAAATCTTTAATCATGATAATATTCAAATTGGCCTTATCACGGTTTTCGACGCCATTTTGACGGGTAGGCAAACAGGCTTGAAATAACAGTTTAACGGGAAAATTTCCGTTAGCTGCGTGGCACTTGTACCTATAAAAAGGGAAAGGTAAAATATAGTTCTCGAAGACGAGTGTTCAGTGCCAATATGTAGAAATTATTCCAATCCGATGTCTAATATTTTTCTTAAAACATCACTTCTGAAAAATTCATGAATTGGAAACTTTTGGCACTAGGAAAAGGATTTTAAGGAAAGAAATTGGAGGGATGTAGCTGTGCCAGTAAGCGTCCAGTCGTGTTTTGAACTTTTCATACATTTGTCTGTATAGCGAACTGCCGTAAACTGCTGCTAAAAATAGTTCGCGGGAAAAAAAATACAGGGAAATGTATGGAAAATTCAAAACCTTGCCTTTTCTGGCACAATGATATCCCTCCAATTTTTTTTATTTAAAATCCTTTCCCTTGTGCCAAAGGTTTCCACTCATGAATTTTTCAGATGCGATGTTTTTTGAAAATTATTTGACATGGGATTTCCATACAAACGCTGTTATTTCAAGCCTGTTTGCCTACCCGTCAAAATGGCGTCGAAAACCGTGATAAGGCCTATTGCAAGCTGATACGGACAACAGTAGGCCAGTGTCGTTATGTGAATTCATGTGATCGGTAACATAATATGCACAATAAAGATATCATTCCAAATTGATACACTGCGGGCCAAAACGAATCCTTAATTATATAGGGATTTACAAAATATTTTAGATTTCATCGTTTTCCCTTGAAGGTACGAGTTATCGCGGGAGTCGACTGTAGAGTTATTAAATATTGGAACTAGCTACCATTAATACGTGGGCGATACTCAAAAAGTATCAACGCCTGTAAGTCCGATCTTGATCATTTAAGTTATCTAAACCTGATTCACCTAATGGATTCTGTGAACTATCAAAACAAATTTTTAATAGAAAAAATGAACGTGTGAATTACGTATTGCCTAATCGCTAATCGCGCTTTCTTGTTTTTTTTTTTGTTACAGCCAACTTGATCTTCTTAGCTGACACTGATATATTTTTATTTCTTACTGCGTGATTGAAATAAATTTGTAAATAGTTTTTGATTAGAGATATCCTGAGCGGTAAATTTAGCCCCCCTTCCTTCACCACCCATCCGTACTCCCTCCCCACTCTTGCCTTTAGGGGGCAATTCACCTAAACGCCATTTTTCTGCCACTTGACATGGCTTTAATGGCAATTTCTCATTCACGTTTCAAGCAATCCGAAAAGCCTGTCATTATCCCGTGAATCTGTGTTGTGGGGTATTTTGTGAATTTTTGGCTGATTTTTGGATGTGTTTGGGAGGAGTAGTTTTTTTTTAGAAGGATTGGTTAAATGAAGAGAAATAAGAAATATTGAAGATTTAGTGAATTTTTAAAATTAAAATTTGTATTTAATAATTAATAGACGGATACCAAGTTAGTCCACTAACAACCCGGGGTGGTCTTGTGTCTGTAACAACTGTCTGTTGGTGTTCCAAAAATCATTTTCTTTCTTCTATCCCTTCTTAAAACCTCTTTAAATTTCATTCAAATTTAGGAAAATATGCCCCCTTTAATGTCGAATTTGCCTATTTAAGTCTTCAGAAACGTTGAAAAAGAAAATGACGCAATGAAGAATTCGGTGTAATGTTTTGAAGCATTCTCACTCGTGTTTAGTCCGTAGTCATTCGAGGTTAGTCGTGGTCACTCCTGGGTACTCGGCTGTACTTTGAGAGATGACGTTTTTTCTAAGCATTTGTAAGAGCTGTACAGGCCTATTCAAGGAGAGATCACTTTGTTCACATTGCGGTATGCACAATCTCAGTATTAAATCATGAAAACATCTATGTTTTTAAAACAACAAAGAACTGAGACGAGGCCTCGACGACGAGGCAATCCACATATGGATATGCTGTAATAAGCTAAGTTCAGTAGAGGTTCTCTACAAAAGCTGTCCGTACTTAAATGGTTTACTTATTTAGTACTGGTGGTTCTTTGGTCAGAATTGTAAATTTGTGACTGGAAAACGTTTTAATGAAATCTACTTGCATACTCAAGAAGAAAGTTTCCGATGAAAGATGGCGCAAAACTCTTGCCTAAACCCCATAAGCGCATAGCGCATAAGCCCAGGTACAATAATCGATATATCGAGTTCTTTGAGGCCCTTTCCCTCCCCACATATTGCGCTCACCGCTGGCCTCCAGGTTGCGAGTGTGCAAAGCAGAAAAAACTCGGATATTGAACTGCAAGCTTGCGACGGCAATTTATTTGCATGGATAATGGTATACTTATAAGCTTATAAATAGTCCGTCAACGTACCCCAGTGACCGCATTTCTGCCTGCAGTTGTTCTTTCGGATCGATGGGGCTCACCGTCGAGGCCACTGCAGTTTTCCTATCCTTCGAAGAATTTTTTCTGCCCGGTATTTCGCAAGGAAATCCGAGAAATTCTGACTGGTAATGGAACTGCAGTCACGCACTCAACTATTTTCCGGCGCGACACCAGTAATCTCAGGGGACTCAGCAGTAGGTCTCCTGTAATTCTAGGTACCGTAATTCTGTTGGCTCCTGACAGCGGCGGCATCCACAGTGTTGAAATATGGCGCAGCAGGGATCCCGAATCATCGAGTTTGGATTCGAATTCTCGGTTTTCACTGTCACGCCATTGAAAAAGAAATCGAAACCATTCCATTAATGAAGTCAAGAAATTGACATGGTATAGAGGATAAATAAATAAGGCATCTGTCCAAGTGTCAGGTCTGTGCGGCATTCTGTTCTCGAGTTATTTGACAAAATGTTCCACATAAATTTATAGAGCTTAGTATGGAGACGCCATGTTTGTGGCCCTCTGAGGGGCACAAACATGGCGGCCGGAAATACGAACAAACATCTGGAGTTCACTTTTGCCAGAAAAGAGGTTTGTTTGCCCTTGTGAATTTTCGAATGTTTAGATTAATATTTTTCCTCAAACTTAAATTGTTTAGAATGCTGAAAATCACCCGAAGAGTCATTTTTAAGATACGGAAAAGCTCTTTCACGGTCGTCCTCCTTATGTCACGCACGATGGAAACTCGGAAATTGAAACAGTTCTATTTTCAAAAGGAAGCACGACATCGAGCTAAGAAATTGTGAACAGACATATTTTTAGGTAATCTTTCCTTGAATGAAGGTAAAAATTTTGTAGGCCTCCCAGTTTTGAATTCCAGAATCTGGTGACCAAGAATAGGCCTTATCACGGTTTTCGACGCCATTTTGACGAGTAGGCAAACACGTCTGAAATAATAGTGTTTGTATGGAAATCCGATGTCAAATAATTTTCATAAAACATCGCTTCTGAGAAATTCATGAATTGGAAACTTTTGGTACTAGGAAAAGGATTTTAAGAAAAAGATTGGAGGGATGTAGCTGTGCCAGAAAGCGTCCAGTCGTGTTTTGAACTTTCCATACATTTCCCTGTATTTTTTCCCGCGAACTATTTTTAGTAGCAATTCACGGCTGGCTCGCTATACAGACAAATGTATGGAAATTTCAAAACACGGCTGGAGGCTTTCTGGCACAGCCTCCAATTTTTTTCTTAAAATACTTTTCCTAGTGCCAAAAGTTTCCAATTCATGAATTTTTCAGAAGCGATGTTTTACGAAAATTATTTGACATCGGATTTCTATACAAACACTGTTAATTCAAGCCTGTTTGCCTACTCGTCAAAATGGCGTCGAAAACCGTGATAACGCCTATTCGAGTTCGAGTTGGACTTAGAGTTAGACTTCGATTTGAAGTTGGAGTTAAGATTACAATAAAAAAAGCCAAAAAAAAAAAAAAAAAAATTAGAGGCCGCAAAACCAGAGCAAGCCGAGATACTTACAGTTTTCGAAGGACCGCTTCCCCGTCATCGGGGGATGGGAGGGCACAAACCAACGATAGTATGACAACAATTATTTTTCCGCAAAATGTAATTAAATGCTAACCATGCTCCATGATACTAACCAACGATCTCTCATGAAGAAAAAGGATGTAAATCAAAAAAGTGTCCACCTCTATTAAGAAAGTGCAAAACATTATCCATCTCCGTGAAGAAAGAGCAAGTGGCGTGACGCGTGACGCGTGTCACTAACGTTGTCCACGTCCAGTTATCTTGTGCCAAATCTCACATTTCCTGGATGAACGATGGTATGAACATAGGCACTGTTGCTGGTCATCCTGTTTTTAACAATGGAAAGGTAGGTTTGATTTACTTTATGAAGACTTGCAGTTTAAAAATTTGCTTGAATTAGCGCTGAAACATACCTATGTTTTCAGGGATGAAACAATCATTGAGATATCTTCATCACCAGAGAAAGATGGCGATAATGCACGCCCGGGAATGCACGTGGCGATATAATCTAAGTGTTATATTTTCATCATTGATGAACGGCATTTCGGAAGAGACTGAATAAAGAAATGACGTTTTGAGATTGTATTTTCCTGTAGGTAGCTTTATTTGCTTGTACGGCCGTCCAAGTGGCACAGTATTAAACTTGATCAGATTTTAAATTACACTTTGTTTTTTTTATAAGAACCTTTTTAAAAAGAACGCCCCGGGGGGGGGGGGGGTACTCCCCTGTATAAGGTATATAGGTATGTGCCGCCCCAAAGGGTATGGTTTTTTAGCCATTTTGGTCTGAAAACGGGTATAGATTTTGACAATTACGGTCTGAAATCGGGTCGGGTTTTTGGGGCCGGGAACATTTACGAAAGCTTACAAACATATTTTTCTTCTCGGTACGTAACTGGAACGACTAACTGATAGCGAGAAAAAGAAATAGATAAACTATGTCATTTCAGCTTACTTTTACTCCTTGCGTCAACTTCCGTTCGGGTCTGAAAACGGGTATGTATTTTAGAGGTCAGGTCTGAAAACGGGTGTGGAAAATGGCATGTTTTGGTCTGAAATAGGGTCGGGATTTGAAGACGCGGGCGGCACACCCCCACCAAGAATTCCGAGGAGTACCCCCCCCCCCCCCCGGGAAAGAACGTCGAGGCTGAGATTAACCAAAATTTTAAGAACGTATCAAGAACATTCCTCAGGCTGAGAGTCGATTAAGAACGTTTTTATATTGCTAATCTGTATATAAAATCAAGGTAACGAATGTAAATTAACCAAAATACTTAAGGGCATGTTTTGTATAACATTAACATTGGTGACACACAATCGGTTTGTCATAATCAGCAGTTCTTGATACCATATCTCAGCAGACAATGCACTTTGATAGGTTTCCTGGCCACGTCCGCATTGATTTACTGAAATACATGCAGTGTATACCATGTCATATAAGAACATCTTAAGAAGGTTTTCAGCCTCAAATCGCAAAAAAGATAAGAGCGTTCAGCCTCAGCTCCAAAATTGGACGTTCTTATAAAAAAAAAAAAACAGAGTGTACCCCAAAATGATTTGGACTGCCAGTTTGCTGTCTTCCGGTTAATTATCTTAAGCCAGTAATGTATAATTTTATTTTAGCAGCTACGAGTTTGTTTTCTCATCCGGGGGCCGTTACACTTTCAATAGCTCCGATCAATTCGATTCAATTCAATTCAAAACAATTGAATTCAGATCAATTCAATTCGAAACTTAATATGTGACTAGTCGTTTGATAAATTATTCACATTCCTTTATCTCTGAGGAACGACTAGTTTTTTACCTTTTAAATACATGTAGTGTACGTATTGGTTTTTGAGAGGCGATGATGAGGCTATTAGTCCCTTAAATTTTGAAATTAAAAAAAAATGTGGTCCCGGAAAAACTCTTGTAGCAGCAAACAGACAAACCATGGCCGGAAACGAGTCTGGCTTCTATTTCTAACGCCTTAAGATCACAAGTAGTGGTTCAGGGACCGTTCATTATTTATGTGGAGGGGAAAGGGAAAAATATTTTGATAGATGAAAATTTTTGTCAGGCCCTCCTTTATAATTAAATGATAGTTACAGTTACAGTATTTATTACAGTTTTAACACTTACAGTTTTTATTTACTTTTTTTTTCTTACATATAATTACAAGAGTTGCTTGTGATACTTTAGCTACCTGTGACTGACCCAAGTTGACTGCAGAAAGCGCGAAAATAAGAGAAAGCATGCTTAATCGCACCACGGCATGCTCAAAGAACCTTTTTGGCCAACCGGCATCCTTTCGGGTCACTAATTAAATGATAGTTACAGTTACAGTTTTAATTACTTTTTTTTCTTACATATAATTAACAAGAGTTGCTTGCATCCAGAATTATTGTCTAAGTAGCAGATTACAGAGAGTGCAAATGTACCTTCAAAAATAGTTTATTTTATGTCAGTTTGTAAAGGAACCAAGAAATAATTTGTTCTTTTCAAAGTTGATGTTTTGTCCAAACCGATTCAGTTTTAGAAACTGACTGTGAGAAGACAGCTTGTTTTAAATGTCAAATCGTAGTTTATTTTCGTTTCGTTTTTACTTTGCACGCGTCTATGATTGTCTTGTTGAACGAAATGAAATGTCATTAAAATTATTTTTAATTCAGATTCATTTGAAATCGTATGTTAGTTTATATATTGGCCACGACCACAAAAATGGACCATTTGTTATTATTCATTCGCAGTGACAAATGGTACCATACCCCTGCTCTATATTTTTGGTATTTGTCAGCAATTTTATTACTTAAACCATTTAAAAAATGAAAAATCCCAATATCCCAACATCCTAGCTTATACATATTTCTGCTTATTAACATTAATAATAAGTAATAATTATACATTATTATCAATTATATACTTGCGTTTGAATTATTAACTCGCAACTCGAAGTCTAACTCGAAATCCAACTCGAACTCGAACTCGAAGTCCAACTCGAACTCGAACTCGAACTCGAATCCAAACTCAACAGTACCCTACTCCCGCCGCAGCAAGGGCGTTAAATGTTTGTAAACCTTTAGAAGCGGAAAAAACCTACTTCGTTCTCACGCGAGTGTGCTTTCTTTAAAGTAATTTATACGGTACAAGGATTTAACGGGATAACGAAGCAACCAATAGGAATATCGAAAAAGCCTCACACAGTTTTGAAGATTAATGCCTCGTGATAGATATGATTCGAGTTTTGATTCTGCGGTCGAATTCCATACCCGATAAATTCGCTGAAAGAGACATCAGTCGTTTTGGGCTTTTGGGACGCACTCTCCTTACGGCTAGAAAAAATCAAAGCGAAATAATTTTTACCGGATAGTACATTTCATTAGCTTTGTACTGATATATAGTTTATGGTTGTTGCATTTAAGACAGCGCGCAAATATTTTTTTTCGCGAAGGACACCCGCGAAGGTATCCGGTAACCTTTCTCCCTTAGTCCTGAGTGAGAAACCTAGGACGTGATAACTCGCTAAAATGGCCTCAAATTAGCACAAAATGGCAAAAAGACAATCGGCAATACACCTTAGAAGCAAGGTTTGTTATTATTATTAAGAACTTTCCAGTATTTGTACCTCCTAAATCCGATCGTGAATATTTCCATACAAACTCTTATATTTGCGCCGTGACCGCTATTACGCAAGATGATCATCACTCACAGCTTGAGCTTGGGCCACCTGTGCCATCATTGGAAACTTTCTTCTTCTTTTTCTTAGGGCCAGCTTTCTTCTTAGTTCTCAACCACGGACTCTTTTTTTTTTTTTCTTATTTTTCGCCATACACGATACACAAAACGAACAAAAGCGAAAAATGGGTGTGAATGAATCACAAGTTGCAAACGTAAACAAAAGGAAGAGAGGCGACATGAAATGAACGACTCCGGATGTTTTACCGCGAAAAACAGCACGGGGCCGGGAAGCTCTGAAGCTGACACATTTTAATCGGCTTATGGCACTCTGGCGGGTGATAAAATTTCATTTGAGAAAACTTTCTTGTTGATAATTCGCGCACGTAATTTTTTTTTAAATGAAGCGAGACTAGTAATATTTAATTTGGCCTTAAAATTTTTTTTGGCGAAAAAACGACTCTCAAAGGTATCCGGTATTAGTGTCAATTTTGGGAACAAATACGATGCCTTGTTATTTTTTCAATTTCCGGCTATGAAAACTGGATTGCGTGGTTGCCCAAAATTTCCTCTTTGGATTTCAATCGCGCCCTTGCAACTGATCTACCTTTTCCGCATAGTCATTAACCGCGCAAAAATGTCTCTATATTGGGAGGTAGCCTCCTGAAAGTAGTCGTCTTAAATTTTCTCGCTGAGTGCCGCCTAATAGTACATTAAATCAGTCTTCTTTTTCACTTTAAAATTTAATTTTTTACCGGAATAATTTTTATCTTTTAATTCCGACATCCGTTCTGTTGATTTCAGCTGCTCGCACTAAAGTCACGTTTGATTGACGGTATTCCGGAATAAGAATATATAAGTTCAATAGCTGTTAGAAATAGCTGTTTCATTTCTCACACGATAACTCCTTTAAGAAAGTTTTTGTACGTCAGTAACTCCATAAACCACTTATGAGGGATTTCTAGTAATTATCATTGTATGTATTTCTATTCCGGAATAGGGTTAACCTAGTTGCACTGACTCATGATTTCCAGGCGAAGTGGATAAAACATATATTGAAAAGGCCGGCTTCGAAAAAGAAATAAATCAACAAGAAGCTGTCATGTTTTTAGCCCGAGGTTATTAACATGCGTACTGTTATTGGACCCATTTCCACTAAAAATTACACAAGGGTAAAATAACCGGTGTGCATGCATGAAGCAAAGACCATTTAAACACGCAATTTCATTCAAAAAACGTTGTATATTTAAAACACTTTTCAGATCTTTTTTCAAAGGGGTCAGGGGGTTTTAAGTTTGTTAATTTCATGCCCCCACGAAGCACTTGAGATTCGTGTGAATATCCGGCGAGAAATTGTATTTACAAAATCACTAAAATATTACTTGATCGAAATTATAACATCAAATGACTGATTTTTGGTGATCCGGGGATTGGTCTGTGGAAATAAAAGAAATTTCTTCTCGGGCCTTTAACAATGCTTAAGTGTCCTCGTCCTTCGATTCAAACGGCCACATCACAAACTACGAACGCGAAAGATCACGTTACTAAGGGACAACCAAGGAGAACTTTAAAAATCTTGTTAAAATATACTTAAAATGTTCTTTCCTGTGTACTCAGTGGTTTTAAGGTTCTTTTAAGGTATATTTGTTTACAATAACGGAGATATTGATCAGCGTAGATGAGTTGTATAGCTGAAAATTTAACTCGCAGAAATTTTTAGGGAACGAAATGTTATTCTACGAATTTCGAAGTTGGTATTGGCCTTCCACTGAAACATGCTAGCTGCCCTTTTCCCATATTGTAAGTGGAATTTTTGACGCTCTCAATTGAAACAAAAGAGATTAGATTCACTGTAGATTTCCAGTGTTGCAAAATTAAGGCGACATAAAAATTCCCGTGTCTTCTCACAATTTTAATCCGATTTTCAGGGGTGTCTAATGCCGGCCTTCTTAACAGCTGATTTGCCACCGACACGAACTGTTCGGTTCCTATGGTTACTGCAAGTGATACAAGTTACGTCAGGAAAATCGAACAAATTAAATATTGACCTTGCATAAAAAGATAAAATTTTCAACCCAAATAATCAATACAAAAGGAAAGACGCGAATGGCATAATCATTAGTTATATTGTGTAGTTTTTTGTAAACAGGATTTACGCAGTTGAGCAGCTGTGTAAAGATCTGCACTCAGTCACATGTCTATCAGTAACGTATCAGGGCAAACAAGATTTTGCTTAAATTGTCCATGAAAGTAAACCCAAGGATTTCTTTAAGATCAAGCTATTAATATTGTCACTCGGAAGAAGAGATGGAAATTTATTGAGGCTGGCACGTTGAAAAGGAGAAGCCAAGTGTAGTAACATAACATTTGCGCCAGAAAAGGATGGCCGTAAATTTCACTGTTATTCTACAGGGGCCTTACCTCGATCCAGAAATTCCATTTCCGTTGTACGTGTTCGATGTAACAGTTAATGCGGTTTCTGCGCTTACAACCATAATCGCAAATACGCTCGTTGTGGTAGCTCTAAAGAAGATCCCCTTAGTTCAAGTGCATTCGGTTTTCAAGGCGTTTCTCTTTAATCTCGCCTTCGCAGACCTTACAGTGGGGCTAGTGGTACAGCCTGCCTACATCTCGGCCGTTTTGTCAGCCATGTATGGTTACGCTAATGCGTCGCGTATTCTGGGAACGCTGTTTTATCTAGCAAACTGGTACTTTGCAAACATTTCTGTGTCCTTTCTCACAGCAATTGCAATAGATCGCTTACTAGCTTTGTACCTCCGTAGGCGTTATCGAAATGTGGTCACCTACAAGAAAGTTGTCATAGCATTGGCATTGTTGTGGATATACAAATTCGTAGAGACCGTGATACTCATTTTCGATTACCGAATTTACAACTGTCTCACCAACAGTGGTCTAGGAATCTGTATTGTGACGATGACCTTCTGCTACTTCAAGATTTATTTAACACTGCGACACCATAACTCCACGGTACTAGCCGGGATGCGAATCTTTTCTCTTCAAAGCGCACATGGGACTTGTCGCCAAAGGCAATTTACATGTGTGAAAATAGGTCAGTTTAACATGACACGATACAAACGCTCTGTTCAAAGCATGCTTTATCTTTATGCTGCATTTGCGTTCTGTTATTTGCCACCATTTTGCGTTTTGGTTGTAACGCAAGTGCGTGGAACGGATAGAACTACCCATATAGTTCGCTTTCTTGGATCGACTTTAGTTTTGATGAATTCTTCGCTCAATCCCTTACTTTACTGTTGGAGAATACGAGAAATAAGGCGCATGGTACGGAGAACAATCAGGAATGTTTTTTGTAAATGAAAACCTACGTCCTCTGAATTGAAATTTACAGTTACAGCAACTGAGTATCTGCGTGAAGAGAGATTTGGGACACTCAACCGTGAACATCCTTTAGAGGGCGTACATAAGCCAATGCACATTGATCTGTTCGGATATAATAGCGGAAAATTTAAGTTACTGAAAGTTTAAGATTTCAGAATAAAAAGTAGCGAGATTAAAACATGACGTTTCGGCGACGACATGTCACCATTATCAAATGTAAATCATAATAAGATCGGTAACGTTATATAAAGAAAGGAAGGGGTGAATTAAATTACATTAGACCTTTGATCGTGTTGGTCCTTCAGATGTTTGCCGATGACGGAATACTTGTTATTTTTTAATATTTATTACTTTTTTACATTATTTTTTTACAAAACAATACATACAACAATACTACAGTAGAGTGACAGTAAAGTGACAAAGGTAACAAAGCTGCGATACACGTTCTAACTAAACTAAATAAGTGCTAGCGAGGGCTTCCATAAACTGATATAAAAACATTTCTTTCTGACCTTTTGAGTATGCGAGTGATCTTTGAATTAACAGTTTTTCTTTTACCAGCTCGAGAAAGAGGGAGAGATTGGGTAATTTATGCTCGTATTTTTGCAGAAAAAGATGTCTTTTGCTAAGTAGAATATAGTAATTAAAGATATAGGAGCTAGAACTTCAAGGATCATAGCCGTACAAAGTCAGCTATTTTAAAATTTGTTAAGAGTGTCAATAACATGTAATTTGGGATTGAAACGAATAGCGACAAGTTTGTTATGCTTACTTCCACGACTAAAATAAATTGTGGAGCCCCATTCATTGCTCCAGATTTTTTCTTGATCGGGGGAACTATAAGTTTCCTCAGTGCAGAAAAATGACGGAGGCTCTCGGTCTGAAAATAGCTCTTCTTTTTCTGGAAGCGTTTAAACCTCTTACATTAAGTGTATCAAAACTCAATTTATGTATTGTACAAAAGATAAATTGATCAACCTATGTTTGAAAGCTTAGATTGCAAAACTTGCTATTCCATGTGTATCGCGCGCAAAACGTACAAACATAAACTACTAAAACAACTAACAGTTTACCTCCAACGAGGTGTGATCTAATTGTAGACGCTGCCGTGCGGAGTTCCAACAACTTCGAGATGCCGGATATTTGAGCTTCCGCTGAGCTTGGACAAAACAAATATAAACTAGTATTCTTTCTTTATCTTTCTCCATCGGTCTCTTTGATCGTGTTGGTCCTTCAGATATTTGTCGATGACGGAATACTTGTGCTCTTCAATGCGAAGGTGGAGGTGACGGCTTGTGTAGCCTATATAATTCGCATCACACGAATTGCACTTAAACTCATACACAACGCCTTGTTGACTTACCAATGAGGGCTTTGTTTCCGTGACTTTCAGATCTGCCGAGATTTTCGTACTTGTAAACACTGGTCGTAGTACACGATCGATTTTCTTTCCAAGGTTGCTTAGTTGTCTGCGCACCGAGTCGGCGGATTTTTGATCTTTAAGAGTGGCTTTCCGCAAATATCGACCAAGTGGCCGGCACAAGTCAAAAAATCGATTTTGTTCATATTTTGCTTATAGGTAGTCCCTAGTGAGAAACAAACTGAGCTGTAGTTTGTTTTTCAAAATACGGCTTTCTTTCAAGTAAATATGCGAAAACTGACGATTTTGTCTCAGTTGAGCTCAAAGTCCGCTTTCTGCGGGATGGAATTTTCCTTAACTTTCGACGGCTCGCGTATCAATCCGCAGACTGTTACTAACCTTCAAATGACATTTATTGCTTTATTAGGTCTTCCTCTTCTGTTTCACGGGAAAAAATTTAAAACCTAAGTCATTTTTACGTCCGAAATAGGTTTAGAAGTAAATGGCATTGCTATAAATGCAAATTTTCAGCAACCACATTTTAGCACTAAAACATTGTCAATTTTACCCATGGGCGATAACTTAGATTTCCCTATAATGACTTTCTATGGCTTCACTGTATACCCATTTATCATAATATAAAAACAAAGCTCTGGGTAAATGAAAACAAATGACCAGCTAGGCTTCAGATTTATCAGCATTTTCTTGAGATTTGCCAATCGAAGCGCAAAAAAGATGGCGTGACAGACTGTCACAGGTACAAATAGTTTTTCTTATTAGAAAAAGATGGAGCGACATTTTTAAAAGGAAGCATTTTTCATTCGCAATAGAAAAATCTTTGGATCGAAAGTTCGGTAGCGTTACTGACCAATATATATTGCAGCTGCTTTTTATAGATTGAAATTCCAGAGTATCCATTCGCTGTGATGGCTGAATATCATTGTGTTAAAACAAATAATTGGAAAATTTCTTTTCCTCTTTCTCTATCACTGCCATGTATAAATTAAACTAGAAATAGGTTAAACGCAGCAGATTTGGGCTGCATTAATCTGATTAAAAGTTTCGACTGTTATGTTAAACTGCATCATTTTCGTGAAATATACGTGAGAAGTACTGTTTGTTTTACTTGTCCGTTGATCATGAGCGAGTTTTTAAGATCTCAGTAAATAAAGAAAAGGGAAGAGAAATAGCACAAAGGGTCCATCCCCGTTTTTGAAAACACTGTCTATAGAGTTTCCCAATCTTCATACATCTAATAATGAGAGCTCGTGATTAGTAAATTATAGATTTGCAAAAGAAAGCACACGCACACACAACGACAACAACAACAACAACAATGACAACAACAAAAAAGGACAGAATTCTGAACATTTCTAAGGGAAAAAGTAATAACAATAAAAACCGTCACAAATTTAATGAAACCAATATAGTGGTCAATACTCGTGTTATTAATAATTTTATTTTGCTGCGCTTTTTGATCCTGAAATATTCTTTGTGTGAAGATGAACGTAATTAACTAATTAGATTTTTGAACGTCGCAGTTTTGGACTTAGAATAAATGGAACAAGACGCCTAAAGGCGATTCCGTGGGATGCTTTGGGTTTTTTGAGCGTAGCATTGGAGTGAATTGTGAAGTTAGAGAGAAAGTCCACGATTAGTGAGTTAGATTAGCCAGAGAAATCATTCTTGAGTCTTAAAGAAACTCTCACTGGGTTTGTTGTGGAAAAGAGGGTGGACGAAAAATTACTTTGGGTGGATCAATGTGTTTGAATGAAGTGTCATCAATAGTTGAATTGTCATTATATGGCTTCAAGCGAGTTGTCGTCAGATACTGTGTTGTCATGACTGTTTTTATGGTGTTTCGAAATGGCATCAAAACTGAGTGAAGTAATATTGCAATGAGGAAAACGGAATTGGTTTTTCTCTAATGAGGTGATATCATTATGTCGAGAAGTGCCATAAAATCTTGAGACATGAATGGCAACACAACGTTTTAATAGTTTGAAGACTACAATATTGTTTAAAACGACGTTGATTATCAAAACGTGAACAAATGTGAAATAAACATGAGGAGGAAATGTGCTTGAATGAAGTGTCATCAGTAGTTGCATTGTCATTATATGGTTTCAAGCGAGTTGTCGTCAGATGCTGTGTTGTCATGAGGAGTTGTGATGTCATCAATGGCATCAAGCATGAGTTGCTCTATTATCATGAGTGGGTTCAAGTTTTCCAGAGGTTTGGACGAACTGCGCACAAGGGTTCCTGTAGTAGTTGAGACACAGTTAACATCAATATGAGCACCATATATATTAATATTCTGGAATAGTTCACCGGGATTTGGCTGACACTTCATGGTGTCAGAAAATAATGATCTTCCACATTTAACAATAGCATCTGATGTATCAGTTTTCCAGTAGATACAAGGTTTCAACACAGAAAAACAAATAGCATAAAGAGCTACTGTAGAGCTTTTTGTTATGGTGACACTATATGTAGTAATGTTTTCAATGCTAGGTGGAGTTCTTGGCAAAGTGCTAACAGGAAAATCATCTAGGTTTTGTGTCGGAGTTTGACTGGCTGGAAAACTTGTTTGTATATTATCGTTGGCAACTCTAACTGAAAACGTTCTGAAAATAGCAAAAAACCAACCACTCGAATGATAATGTAAAAAATCTTGAAATGAGGTGTACCCTTTGACTGAGACACACATATCATCAATGTATACCCACTGAGTATGAGCTTTTATAGCCACTGCAAAATGATGGCTTGTACATCTAACCAAACCTTGAAGTGTGTAATTTTGACCCAATACATCCATAGTAAGTGGAAACATTAATCGATCAATACAATCTGATGACAGTTCTAAAGATAAAAATGTTGGGGGCAGAACAAAATGTTGCAACATTGAGATATCGTCACAACGCCTTTGACACAAATCACAGTAAAGTGCAGCACTACTAGGCAATATAGCCTCAGAGACATAATTTTCAAAATTTCTGTGAGTCACGTTCACAGAAGTTATGTAAAGTACCAATATACTTGTCTCCTTTACAATTGTATTGTCATACGATGTACAAATCGATTGGTCAGTCTGTTGGATAAAAAAGAGTGGTTTTAACTCCTGTGTCATCACACCAAATGTATTCAAAGTGAATATGTCACTAAAGACAGCATGATCAGACATACTAACAAATGAGTTGCAATGCTGTCTTAAATACGCCCACACTGGTTCTCGAGTGGCTGCCATATCAATTTCTGAAGCATAAGAATTTTCTAACTGAAGACATACCTCATGTAAGACTTCAAAAAATTCATTTCGTTCAATATGTCTTATAAAATCTTTAAAGATTGCATAGTTAAGTTCAAGAAAACAGTCTAATGCAAATGAAAACTTCTGTGAGTGAGTTAAACAATAATTCATGAAATGTTGTCTTCGGTTGTTTGTCCCCGTTGCTGGCTGTTCGATGATCGCGGTGACTGATTATCTGTTTCTGGAAACAATTTTAATCCGGTACTCTTTACAGGCTAAGTGCCTTATACGAAAACAACGTACAATTCTTGAACACAACGACACTAAAACTCAACGAAAACTTGGCGAACCGCCATAAGCACGTTTTTCATCTCTATCTCTACGCGGGGAAGTCCCGTACCCCAAAGATACATGGGAAAAATCTCTGACCCTCCCCCCGTTGACCAGTTTTGCGAATGGTCAACTAATATCCTAAACCTACAGACAAAGTTACAATGTTCGCCACTCCTAAGGCAATACTCAAACTGAGAACAAATGTCCACTGTTCTCAAGGTTCAATGTTCTTAAGAGTTCACGTTTCTCAGAACTTAAGAATCATTCAATGTTCCCCTTTAAGGGTTCGCGTTTAAGGGTCTCTGTTCGTAGGACTTAAGGATCAATGTTCCTAAAGCAGCTTATTTTCCATAAGCGCTCTCCTTTCTCTATCTGTTCTGCTTGTTGCTTCTCGTCTGGGCCGCTCCCCTGCGTCCTCAGCTCCATCTAACAGATCTGGGATGTCTGCTATGCCTGCTGCTCCCTGTCTGGGCCGCACCTCTGCATGCTCAGTTCCAGTAGACACATCTCGGATATCTGCTGTTGAATCCCCTTGTGAACGAGCCCCAAGTTCCAATGGATACAACCTTTGTAATGGGCGTCTCAACCGTGTGGGGTTCCCGTTCTTGGGTGTGGTTGACTTGACAACCGCTCCACGGACAAGCCCATCCTTGCCTTTGATCAGGCTTTCCACTCGGCCAAGCTTCCAAAGCCCTCGATGCAGACCCTCTTCGTGAATAATAACAACATCCCCGACAGCAACCATTTGACCTTCCGCATCTTTCATTTTGAGCCGGTGCGAATTCCTTAGTTCAAGAAGATATTCGTTCCTCCAGCGAATCCAGAAGTGATCCTTCAGTCGCTCGAGTAGGGCTACTCTCCCTCTAGCTTCTTTGGTATTCAGTTGGCTGATTTCAAATTTTTTTCTGGTCTGGCACAGCCAATAAACGTTTTCCACACAATAAATGGTGAGCAGTCAGGGGCTCTTCGATTTCCCACTGGATACAAATGTGAGGGACCTGGAATTAAGTGTTGCTTCTATTTCCACTAGTACTGTTTGGAGTTCCTCATTGGTGACTTTCGCATTCTTTAGGATCTTCTTCAGGCACCTCTTCACGCTCTGCACTAATCGTTCAAAGTAACCACCCCGCCAGGGAGCCCTTTCAAGATTGAATGTCCTCTTAACTCCTTTCTTGGCAAGGTGTCTTCTTACTGCAGGTGAGTTGAACAGAGCTCTTAACATCTTAGAGGCAGACACGAAAGTCTTCCCATTGTCTGAATTCAATTCGCTAGGCAGTCCACGACGCGCAACAAATCGACGAAAGTTTCGGATAAAGGCCTCCGCTGTCAAATCAGGAACAGTGTCAAGGTGTACAGCTCTGGAGACTGCACAAGTGTATACCGAGACGTAAGTCTTACAAATTTCACCGTTCTCCTTTACATAGAGAGGGACTGCGAAGTCCACGCCTGTAAAGGTGAATGGTTGCTCCTTTGTGATCCTGAAAGATGGCAAGGAGGCGCTGTAGGTGGACTGTAGGGCTTCCTTTGTAGACGGCGACAAATTGTGCATTCATGCAAAAGCCTCTTTACAACTTGCCTTTCCCTAACAATCCAGAATCTTGAGCGCAATTCAGTCGGTGTCTCTTTAACACCATTATGGTGGACTCTTTCATGACAAGCTCTTACGATGAGTGAAGTGACATGATGGTTTGCGTCCAATAAGGCAGAGTGTTTCTGTGACTCTGATAAATCTGCATTTCCAAGCCTTCCCCCACATCTCAGGATTCCCCTTGGGTTTGAGAACACTCCAAATTCTCTCTCCCAGTTCTTGAACTTCGCACTTGACGTTAACTCGATTTGAATATCTCTAATCCAAAGTTCTTCCGCTTCTAGGATATATATCTGCTGTAATGTCTACTGGGGCAAGTCCGGGCTCCCGCCCCTTAAGCTTCAGTTTTCGTGTAAATCTCGGAACAAGAGCTGTGAATGTTAGCAATCTGTGTAGGCGACTGAATTTCTTGCAATCAATAACGGCACTCACCACCAGGCTGGAAGATCCTGTATGAAGTGACGATAATGTCGCTTACTACTTTACCGTTTAGTCACTTAGATGACAGTGACTTTGCTGCGGTGATTTATAAATTCAGAAATGGACCTGTTCATTTCGATCCCGAGAGACTATCTAACTTATTTATCACTCCTTTGAGTTCCGATTTTGAGCGGTTCTTGATCTAGACCCTGACATACATTTTAATATTGACGGCGGGTGTTCTTATTACGTAGAAGATAAATTTAACGATACTCTTCAAAAAGAAATCATGATTAGTTGTGAACAATCGAACCATCTTTCACTGTTCCATTTAAATATTCTAAGCCTTCAAAATAAGGTTCTAACCTCTCTGGACATAAAATTTTCCGTTTTTGGGATAACTCAAACCTGGTTAATGGATTCACCAGTTAGAGTCGAAATTGATGGTTATAACTTTGTTTACAAAAAATCGCCCTGTTAGATCGGGTGGAGGTGTCGGCTTGTATGTATCAGACAATCTTAATTTTAGAATTCGCACCGATATTTATGCTGATGAAGCTGAGGTGATGGAAGCATTGTTCATTGAGATCGTTCCACCCCATGAGAAAAATATCATTGTTGGTATAATTTATCGCCCTCCAAATCAAAATGTAATTGATTTCGTGACCAGAATGAACGAAATATTCGGGAAAATATCTCGGGACAACAAGATATGCTATGTAATGGGAGATATTAATTTGAGTCTGCTAAAAAATCAAAACCACAACGCCACCGGCGAATTCCTAGATGGCCTGTATTCTCACCTGTTTTTTTCCGCTAATCACGTTACCTTCCGGAATCACTTCTCACACTGCAACTCTGATTGACAACATTTTTTCTAACCATGTCGAGCACAGTTATTTGAAGTTTGGACTATTAATAATGGATATTTCGGACCATCTGCCTATCTTTTCCATTTCCTTCGATCATAAGTGTACCCGCGAACACCAAGAGAACATAATTGTCCCTGACAAAAGCGAGCTAATTATTTCAAACTTCCTAGAGGAATTAGATTGTCTTGATTGGCTCAATATAGACGGGTATAATGATCCTAAAATCTGCTACAGCAAATTTCTTGAGCGATGCACTAAAGCTTACGAAACACATTTTCCTTTGAAGAAACTGAAGCGTCGCCTTCACTTAAGGAAATCTGTCAAGCAGAAAAAATCTGTCAAGCAGAAAAACAAACTATACAAGCAGTATCTTTCAAACCCCTCTCTCGGGAACGAAGCGAAATATTAAACATATAAGAACAAACTGAATCACTCCCTACGAATCGCGAAACGTTCATATTATGGTAAGAAGCTAAGCGAGTCAAAATCCAACATAAGAGCCACTTGGCGTCTACTTAATGAGGTCCTAAACAGCAAGAAATTGAGACCTAAACCCAACTCTGTGTTTAAGCTTAAGGTTGATGACCAAGATATTTCTGACCCAATGGAGATTGCTATTCGATTTTGCTATTACTTCAGCAATGTTGGACCAAACCTCGCTAAACGAATTTCATCTACGACCTCGTATAAGAATTTTCTTCCTGGTCATTTCCCTCAGTCAATGTTCCTAAATTTAGCAACTCAGGAGGAGATTATAGATATCGCATCTAAGTTTCCGGCGGGAAAATCGGCTGGGAATGACAATATTCCTATGTCTATCATAAAGCGATCTATATGCAGCGTTTCCTCTCCATTAACACACATTGTAAATCTCTCCATTACTCATGGTATCGTCCCGAATGAATTGAAAATTGCCCTTGTCGTACCTATTTTTAAATCCGGTAACAAAGCTCTCTTCAGCAACTACAGAGCTATTTCTGTTGTACCGTGCTTTTCAAATTTTTGGAACGAATAATTTACAACCGTATTATAAATTATCTCAATGACTTCGATGTCCTATGTAATAATCAATATGGCTGTAGAAAAAATCGCTCTCCTAGCCTTGCGCTTGTCGATTTGTGTGACAAAATTTCTTCTGCGTGCATTTGATAGAAAAGAACATGCCATTGGAGTATTCCTAGATCTTTCGAAAGCGTTCGACACAATAAATCACGACATTCTTTTCGACAAACTCAATCATTATGGGATCCGCGGTATGGCACTAGAATGGGTCAAAAGTTATTTTTCTGAGAGGACACAATTTGTCGAATTTAATAACGTTAGATCTGCCCCACAGGGGATTTCCTGTGGGGTGCCTCAAGGTTCTATTCTTGGTCCCTTCTTTTTTATTCTGTATGTTAATGATTTGAACAAAGCTTCCCTGCTTGATGCAATCTTGTTTGCTGATGATACGAACCTATTTATCTCCCATAATGATCTTGTTTACCTAATTAACACATTAAATGGAGAATAAAACAAATTGTCAACCTGGTTTGCAGCAAACCGACTCCTTGAATTTAGCCAAGACTAATTTTATGGTATTCAAGCCTTGGCAAAAGAAGCAATCCTTTGAATTTCAAGTTTTCATAAATCAGCAGCCTATCCTTAATTTTATTGTGAACTAACGCAATCGATTACACGTTCTACAATTAACTGTTTCCCAATTCTTTCAGATTCCTCGTGTATTCAGCATATTTTTATACAAGTTTACTTCTCATTCATCAACGGAATAAGATATGTTCCACTTAATTAGTTATTATCATTATTATTATTATTATTATTATTATTATTATTATTATTATTATTGTATTAGTTAAGGACAATTCGGTTCATTTTAAAACATTATCGCAGATTACAGAAGGATTCACATGTTTCATCATCATTTCTTCAAATTTTCGAAAATTTTCAAATTTAACCGATTTCGATAAAATTTTGGCTTAAGCTTAGCTACTAATGGCTAGAAGATACTGTGTGGAAAGCTACTGTCTTGCCTGGACATACATTTTACATCTCCTGCGCATGTGTTTAATTTCGTCATTTTTCCATACATTTCCTTATAAATTGGAAACCGCTGTAATTTTTTTCAGTTTTATTGTACTGATTTGAAATTTTCTAGGTGTCTTTATTTCGTTGAGAATTATTTTGTCCCACGTTAAATTCGTAACTACTTTGCAATGAGGTGTTTTTTCATACATTTCTCTTAAAATTGATGTTTTTTTCTCATTTTAAGTTGAATTGTTCAGAGAAATCAAATTTTGGGCCTTTTCAGTTAAAAGAAAAGCTATTTCTTAAAGCATATTTGTTTTATTACACTTAGCTTGAGCATTTCATTTCAAAGCCCTCTTTGAACAGCGCAGTGCAAAATTTAACCCTAAGCTTTCCAACTCTAGCCATTTCTTAGGCCTTAGCTCCAAATTTAACGCTAAGCTTTCTTAGCCCTAGCCATTCTTTAACCCTAAGCTCAAAAATGAACCTTAACTCTCTTAACTACAATCATCTTTAAAGTGCTTTTAATTACTTTTAAAGCTATTCACGTTCTGGCGCCCACCGGAATTAATTTCAATCAAAGATGTATCATTAAGTAGATATTGCCTGCGTTCAACAAATTCTTTGACGTTAAACCATCCTGCTTTGAAGTCTTGCAAGACTCTCGTAGACCGGTCCTTTTTCGTGGCTGCCCCCAAATTATGGAACGAGCTTCCTACTGAGATCAGGAACCTAAATTCAATTAACAAATTCAAGTCGGCAATCAAGACTTATCTTTTTAGACAAGCCTTTTTATAGTATTTATATATTTAAATTTGAATTTACATTTGTATTTTTATATATTTTTATTTTTATTTTTATTTTTGTTTTATGATCATATTCAAGAGATTTATATTGATAATTCTCGTCCCCAGAGCCCTCGCAGGTATTTTAACTGTTGCGATTTAACTGCTGACCAAAAGATCGAAGGCTCTCCTCTTGGTTATTATATGAGTTTCCACAGTTTTCACTTCTTAAGACCACTTCTCTGTAAAAATCAAACAAAGTGGGAAATAAAAATTTTTGACCCACACTCAAATTTGGCATGCAGATAGATTGTTCCAAAACGCCCTTTATTAACGTCCTTACTTCATTGTTGCCATGGTAACATCAGATGTTTGTTGGCACCACAAACTCCAATTTTGAACTCAGAACCTGCTGTGAAAAGTGCCAAATGTAAGACACCATTTCTTAAGTCTATTAATACACTACAACTTAAGACTTACACCAAAGTTAAAACATTGATTCAAATTTACAAAAATGTATGTGGCTTTTTGTTTTATCATTTGTAAATAAATTAAACGGTCAATGAAGTAGACAGTGTTTCGGCCATTTTAGTTGATGGGTAAAATAGGCAACATATTTTCTTGAATTTCTCTAAAAGTACATCAGTCCTAGAAATGAAACTACATTACTAGTTTAGAGTAGACATTGTAATTACTAAATCTGTAAAAATTTCTGCGGGGCCGACTTATTTTATTCCTAGGGCGAAAAAGAAAAAAGGCTATAAAAGCGGATTTCCCGCATTTTGACATAATAACTGATCCCGTCGATTCGACAGTAAAGCGTTAAAAAACTGAAATGGCCTTGTATTTAAAAAAATATTGCGTACTGGTTAAATTTATGACAGATCTATCTCTTAATGACCGTTATTTTTTAAACAATTTCAAGCAAAGTAAAGCTTACTTTCCGGTTTTGTCCAATTCTCTACCTTTTGACATAAGTTGAAGGAGTCGTTGCTTACTACAAATCATTCCAACTGTACAAAGTTCCAGACTGCTGAACCTTTTCTTACAGCTTGCAAGGCTATTTATTGTCAGTGATATTCCGTGCTCTCACTTCATACCATTTATGAACAGCTTTAGGGGTCCCGAAGGAAGACAACGTGGACCTCCATTTACGGTGATTTCCCCTTGAAATTCACGCTGTAATTCGCCATCGGCTGCCATCACTCGTTTTAGAAGAAAGAAAATTTACATCTTTACGGAGGATTGTATCAATGCAAGCAATTCACTGCATATTATGCGCCAAAATTGGCCGCAAACCACCTCTTTCCGAAGTAGAATCAGCTCATTGCTCATGGGAACATAGGCCTTAGAAATTAGCGGTCAGCGGCGTTGACTAAATTTATTTTCTCATTCATATTGTGATGCCCTAAACTCTGGAACTCTCAGTAATTACATCTCTGGTCATGCCAGGGGGTCAGGAGGTCACACTTAACGTATAATATATTTTTCAAAACCCTGTTCACTGCTAAAAAGGTTACAATTTTCATAAATCGCGAGAGATTTGGTTTAAAGAGGCACGGTTATTTTCGATTCCGATTTTTATTTCTGATCTGTTCAATTGGTCATCTGTGCCCTTAGCTTCAGACTGCTAACACCGGGACTAACGTAGTGGGTACCTTATCTTATGGGGAAAGCACTTATTCGAGACAAGGCACTTAATAGGGACAGGACATATTAGTTTTTTTTTTTTTTTTTGACAAACAACTGAATGTGCCAAACAAAACTTTAATATATTTATTTAAAAAAGAGCAATAACAGAAATAGTAACCGGCCTAACTGTGTAACACTAAGAAATATACGGTGACAACAAGCTGACAACAAACTTGATGGCCCATTTGCTGATGGTATTTCATGAGACAATAAAATGCAAGTCTAGGTGACAGGATCAAGGAGACTGGAAAATGGACTTGTTGTAGTTGGATCCTTCCTGCCGGCTAGAACGACCAGCCGAGCAATCTCTCACGAAATTTAAAGAAGAGAGCATTCGTTTGAAGGAATAGTGAAATGACTCCGGCACATGGACATAATAGTTGAGCAACTTAGACGAAGACTACTGTTTTTGTAATGAGGCATTACGCCGGAGCAATAACAAAAAAGCCGAGCTGATGAACCACGGTTCATCTGACGGAATTGAAAGACCTTTAATAGCAAAGTAGGGGCGCTTATTGGAATAAAGGGTCTTGTTAATTAACAAGAACACATTCCAATTACATTTAATATATTATATTTTTAAATTTTTATTTGTTACTCTTTCGTGCAGGTGCGTTACCTTCCTCTCTCTCTTCTGCGTATTGAATTTGCCATCCTACGCCTATGATATTTAGCGTCCAGCCCTCCTTTAAAAGATATGTTGAATAGACAACAAATATAAATCGGAATAGAAAATACATGTAACCCATATCTCTCGAGATTTATGAAAGATGTCATTTTTTTTAACAGTGAAAAGGATTTTGAAAAATATATCGTACGTTAAGTGTGATCTACTGACCTCCTGACTAGAGATGTAAATTACTGGCAGTTTTTAGTAAATGGACTTTAGGTCATCACAATATGAAGGGGAAAATAAATTTAGTCAACGCCGCTGACCGCTAATTTCTAAGGCCTATGTTCCCATGAGCGATGAGCTGATTCTACTTCGGAAAGAGGTGGTTTGCGGCCAATTTTGGCGCATAATATGCAGTGAATTGCTTGCATTGATACAATCCTCCGTAAAGATGTAAATTTTCTTTCTTCTAAAACGAGTGATGGCAGCCGATGGCGAATTACAGCGTGAATTTCAAGGGGAAATCACCGTAAATGGAGGTCCACGTTGTCTTCCTTCGGGACCCCTAAAGCTGTTCATAAATGGTATGAAGTGAGATCACGGAATATCACTGACGATAAATAGCCTTGCAAGCTGTAAGAAAAGGTTCAGAAGTCTGGAACTTTGTACAGTTGGAATGATTTGTAGTAAGCAACGACTCCTTCAACTTATGTCAAAAGGTAGAGAATTGGACAAAACCGGAAAGTAAGCTTTACTTTGCTTGAAATTGTTTAAAAAATAACGGTCATTAAGAGATAGATCTGCCATAAATTTAACCAGTACGCAATATTTTTTTTAAATACAAGGCCGTTTCAGTTTTTTAACGCTTTACTGTCGAATCGACGGGATCAGTTATTATGTCAAAATGCGGGAAATCCGCTTTTATAGCCTTTTTTCTTTTTCGCCCTAGGAATAAAATAAGTCGGCCCCGCAGAAACTTATACAGATTTAGTAATTACAATGTCTACTTTAAACTAGTAATGTAGTTTCATTTCTAGAACTGATGTACTTTTAGAGAAATTCAAGAAAATATGTTGCCTATTTTACCCATCAACTAAAATGGCCGAAACACTGTCTACTTCATTGACCGTTTAATTTATTTACAAATGATAAAACAAAAAGCCACATATATTTTTGTAAATTTGAATCAATGTTTTAACTTTGGTGTAAGTCTTAAGTTGTAGCGTATTAATAGACTTAAGAAATGGTGTCTTACATTTGGCACTTTTCACAGCAGGTTCTGAGTTCAAAATTGGAGTTTGTGGTGCCAACAAACATCTGATGTTACCATG
Organism: Pavona decussata; assembly: GCF_977016875.1. Classification (NCBI taxonomy): domain Eukaryota; kingdom Metazoa; phylum Cnidaria; class Anthozoa; order Scleractinia; family Agariciidae; genus Pavona; species Pavona decussata. The sequence goes on from NW_028145483.1 coordinate 913,762, forward strand.
GTAACAATGAAGTAAGGACGTTAATAAAGGGCGTTTTGGAACATCCCCCCTGAAGATCTATCTGCATGCCAAATTTGAGTGTGGGTCAAAAATTTTCATTTCCCACTTTGTTTGATTTTTACAGAGAAGTGTTCTTAATAGTGGGATTGTTCTGCCGATGAGAAAAGCTTAGACACGGCATGTTATTGAATTGCTAATCCATTTTCAAAATAGCTAGCTAGACAACAGGATTAAATGCTGCTGAATTTATGCCTCAGGAAAAAGATAATTCGTTCTTTCATTTAAGGACGGTGCCTACTATTGTTACTGCGCATACGTTCTGCGCATCTCGAGATACTCGGGTTTCCTATGTGTGGTGCCTACTAATACAGGGATAATTTTGCGTGGTTTAAAACTATACGGAAAAAGCAGAACTTAGCAAGTGCTTTTGGTATCTCAAAAGAAAATTAGGGGTAACCATGCATTTTTCAGAGATAATTAAGCTTCAATTTAGGAAAAAAACCCATACATTGCCTCATATTTTGGCGCATTTTAGAGATATTATTGCTTATCTCTGAAAAATGCGTGGTTACCCCCAATTTTCTTTTTGGATTCCAAGAGGCCTTGCTAAGATCTGTTTTTCCCGCATAGTCATAAGCCGCACAAAAATACTTCGGTATTAGCAGGCACCGCCCTTAACGGAAGTGTGATGATGCTTCAGTAATCAAAAATCTGTTTTTTCAACGTTTTTTTCCAGAAAATTGATCACTTGATGTCCAATTGTTTCATGAATCTGCCATGTTTACATTTATCTGTTTGAAAAACCCCTAAAAGCTTGAACATCTACCTTCTAAATTTCCCAAAATATTGATTTGTTTTTGGCGAACAGAAAGCTCCCAACAAACTGAATAATGTACCCTTTTAACATGAGGTATGTATATAATCTTTGATCTAAGTTTCAAAAACCAAATTAACATGTTGTGTGACTCATTTCTGTCGCTCGACGTCACCGACAATTGAACAAATAATTTAAAATAAACACTCCAAACGTTTTTTTACGTCGTACGTGTTCGTCTTGTCCATAAAATCAGTTTCGAAACAAATAACGCATTAAAGTAAAAGTGCTTCCTTTATCGTCAACATCATTGGAGGGGAGTTTAGCCCAGCGCTGGCATGCATTGAAGGTTCAACGCTTTGCAATTGGCTTTGCGAATGAAGTTTTGTCTCCAATTATAGTGCAATTGTAATATTGTGCAAAACTAACACGCATTCAGTTTGCTGAATACCAACGAAAGCAAAACGATCATCGATCACAATAATTAAAACAAGAAATAAATGTTAACTGGTTCGTAGGTCCCCGAGAGGCTGAAATGTCTGAGTACCGCTACTGTTATACGTTTACTATAATGTAAACAGAAGGAAAGTATAAGATATTGGTAACCATATTCCGGCCTTTGCCATAACAACACTACTTTTAAAATGGAAACAAGTTAAAAATGATTTTAAAGTGCGTCTTAACTCATAGAGAGATAAAGAATCGCTTTTACGGCAAACGGCAAACGTGAGATTCGCGTTTATGTTTTCTTGAAAACAGTACAAAGATGAGAATAGTGCAAACTAATTCTGGCCTTTGATGCTAATGGAAACAACTCGATTTGACAGGGAAACTGAAAACAGCAATATAGGATAAACATGGTCACGTGGTCATATCACACGTTTGCCGTGAACGTCATTCTTAACCTCTCTAATGCAGATGAAAAACCGTGAAGTGAGACAGACATTTCTAGCATATTACGTTTATAAATGTAGTTATTATCCATTATGTTAATTCATTGTTATTTCGCCTTTGTCTATTGATATAAATAGCTGTATCTGGGCATCAAACTGACATTTGACAGATTGCACAATTCAATTGCCAAAAGGTTGATTGGCATACGCGCGAAAAGTATTACAGTGATCGATTTTCGCGTGCAGGAGAGGTAGTCCTACTTGGTTGATGTGTATCTTTGGATCATCTTACATATTACTATTGCTGACCATGACCAATAGTGAGTATAGAAAGAAAGCCTTCCTTTTCCTTCCGTTTCAATTTAATTCAAATTTTCAAACTTTAAATGTCAGTTAATAAATTGCTTTTGCTCGTCAAAAGATTCAAGCCACCATTTGCTTTCACTTCGCAAAAAGTAGGGGAATAAAAGAAAGTTGTCAAATGAAGTCCTTATGACGAAAATAAAAAGGAACGGACCAAACATCGGGGTTTAAATGTCGGAAGACGCCAATATCACGCGATATCGCTTGTTTACATTAGCGGCATACTGTATTATAATTATACAGTGTATTTATGTTGTTGTTTTATCCGTAAGTCGTTTCACCTTTATCTAAAACAAGAGATTAATACAGTCTATGCGTCTTTGAAGTTTTAGTTTAAAAAAAGGCGAATGCTCTGGGAAGGTTTAATCTTCCTCTCAGCCACGTTTCTCGTTTTTATCTTTTGATGACAAAAGGCTCCATGATATCCGCAAGCAAACCAAGACAAATTTGGATTTACGGCCCAACAGATAGCCTAACAGGCTCTTACTGGCGGGTTTTTATTGTGTTACAGTGGCCACAAATTAGAGGTAAACCACTAACGCGATCGGTTGCATTGCTTTTTACATTAGCATACTATATTATAGTTACACAGTGTACTTATGTGTAAGTTGTTGTTCTATCCAATAAGCCGATTCATATTTATCTATAACAAGAAATTCGATCAATATTCTAGTTTTAGTTTAAAAGGCCAGTGCTCTGGGAGTTGTCAGGTTTAATCTTTAATTCCACTCAGTCACATTTCTCGTTTTTTTTTTTTATGAAAATTTAGAAGGCGCCATAATACCCACAAGCAAAAATAAAGCACCTGAGTTAGTTGCTTTTTAGTATCACTTATTGGATTGTACTGGCTACAAAATTAGAGGTAAAACACTAACGCTAAAATAGGATAAAATAAAATAGGATTCGAGCTTGATAGTTCAGTTGGTAGAGCACTAGCTACACGGTATCGCAGATGTCATGGGTTCGAATCCCGTTCAAGACTGAAAATGTTTTTGGGCTTTCTTTTCGAATCTACTTAAGTTGCGCACATAAATTCGATGGTCATATACCCTATGCAAAAATGGCTGACATCTTAATGTTCTTTTGTTTGATTCAATTTGGCCCTACTAACCTCGTTCTTGATTCAAAAAACAAAATAACATTCTACCTTGAACGAGGCTAGTGAAGCTAATTTGAATGCAAACAAAAGAATATTACAATTTCAACCATTTTTGCATAATGTCTATTCACCTTTTTTTTCCATGCTTTTCCCTTAGTTTAAATAACTACTTACTTGTTTCATTAGCTACCTACTTACTTCCTTACTGAATGGCTGCCTGATCATGACTGACTGGCCGCCTTAGTGACTGACTGACGAACTGACTGACTGACTGACTGACTGTCTGATTGTCTGACTGACTGAGGACTGAATGTCTGACTGACTGACAGACTGACTGACTAACTGACTGTCTCTCTGTCTGTCTGTCTGTCTGACTGAATGGCTGACTGAATGATTGTCTGCCGGATTTACTCACGTCACCATACTCGGTTGAATGTCATTTTCGTTGGTGCATTCTAACGATGTGCTATTCAGTTTTACTTATAAGGGTGCTGAGAGGTTAAAATAACCCTGACTTTCCTGAAGACGAAAAGAAGAAAAAGAGACCCGCTTTACAATGAACAATTCCACCCAAATCAATTCCAGTGATGACGCACGGTGCTCAGAAGCCGTTTCTGTTTTCTTCACAACAGCAATGGCTGTAATCACCTTTGGCGGTTTGATTGGCAACCTTTTGGTGCTTATTACCGTGTACAGAAATCCAAACCTTAGAACAAGCACCAACTACTACTACGTCAATATGGCGGTTTCTGATTTTCTTGCAAGTCTCACAGCCTGGCCGCTGTACCTCACTGATGAGATAATAACAAGTAAAGGAAGTCTAATTCAAGGTACTCTGGCCACACCCGGATGCAAAGTAGGAGTATATGTTAGAGTAGTGTCCACTACAGTATCTATTCTAAGCCTGGTGTCGATCGCTGTCGACAGATTCATCGCTACTGTGTATCCCTTAAAAGCCACACTGCTGTCAAGCAAGATAAGGATAAGTCTGATGTTTGCAACATGGTTCATAGCCTTAGGATATTGTGTACCAATGTTTTACTTTTCCAAAGTTGAAGACGTTGGGGAGGAAACATTCTGCAGATTTGCTTGGGACGACACTTTGGCGCTTGCAGTCTACTACACAGCTGGCATTATTATGATGAATATTGTACCATTAATTGCTATTGTCACCTTGTATTCTCGAATTATGCGCGTTTTAAGACAACGACCTAATCCAGAATGCGGTGCAGGGAACAGTATTGCTGAACAAAAGAGACGCAGGCAGAGCCAAAACATCATGAGAATTTTCAAATCGATCGTTATCAGTTATTCGATATGCTTTTTTCTTTTTTGTGTTTATTTGATTTTAAAGATGAGTTTCCCCAAATTTTTTATCGAAGATAAATGTAAGTGGATTCTTGGGTTTTCATATTTTGTGCTTCCGTCTCTCAGCACAGCAATCAACCCAGTTATTCTGTTTTCATTTAGTTCTAATTTCCGTCTCACTTTGCAAAACTTCTGCTCATCTTCAAGCCCTCTTGAAAAATTTCGATCTTGTTGCAAACGGAGAGATGCTTCAGTTTCGTCGCTCCACCAAAGCGTGGAATTATTACCTGTTCTAACGGCGGACAGAGAACACGCTCGGAAAAAAAATGCTCCACTACTGTCCCGGGGGAAGGGGATGGGCATAGCTGGAATTGTCTGATGCATATGTTGTAGGAAAAATTTGTAAATAAAAGTTGTACTCGCACGCGTAAACTATAACCAAAGTGGCCCGAAAGGGGTACGCCAGCGCAAAAGATGACCGTCATCCTCTCTTGGTGAGAGTTAGGCATGAAAAGGACCGATATTCAAATCCGATCAAACAAGCTCACAAAGGTGAACAACATCGCGTGATATAATACTAGTTAGCAGACGAACGAGATAGATATTTTAAACTTAAAAGGGGCTAGGTCACGGTATTTGGGTGATCGCACGTGCATTTTCATTAACTACAAGCTACAAATGTGAACATGGCGACGCAAAATTCATTTGTAAATGAAACCATGGCTCCATAACAAATAATGACGATTTTCTGAACATCATTAGATCACACTTTCAAACAAACTGAGATAAACTTGAAAAAAGTCGGGCCACAGTTTTTCAACTTTACCTAAACGCAATCTCTTTTAATCTTGTCTACCTTTGCCCATCCACGCTTCTTTTCAGCTTCCTTGTTTTTCTCTTGTGTTTTTCTATAGCTTTAGGCGGTTATTTTGAGTTTTCATTCATTTATATGACCAGTTTGAATGTGTTAAATTCCCCAACGCAAATTGCTTGACCTTGCCCCTTCGGAGCAAATGTATGAATCACACGCTCCTGGTCGATAACTACTGGAGAGTTTCCTTTTTATGACTGATCAGAACTAAACTAAAAGCGTGTCATTCCTAAACGTTTTATACTTAAAGAATTTTCTTACATTTGTGGTAGTTGTCTTCCTTTGTCTTTTTGGTGTGTATTTGCACAACGCATAAACTGCTCGTCTGACATTTTTGATTAGATTTCCAGTTGTGTATCGCTAAGTAAATTAAATCAAAGTAATGACAGTTTACTGTCTAGTCCCAGTTTCAAAATGTTGTTTCTGCATACTCAGTTGAAGGCCGGGACTAAGCGTTGCTATTGGGTCACCGTGGGTTTCAAGTACTACCAGCGGTGCCTCCCCCATAAATGCTGGGAAAGGCTCTGCTAGCGAATTCATTTGCCGCACGCCCTCGTTTTCGGATACCTCGTAAAAGGTGGATATCCTGCACCTTTAAACAACTGGAACCTGAACAGAACAGAAAAACCCTAGTCCTTCAAGTTAAGGAAGTTAAGGGTCGGTCAATCAATTTGATTGTGGAAACAACGCAAAACGAACGCAGGAGATCTAGAGATCCCAACTCTCCACTAGAAGAACATAGAAGATGAATATGATGATGATGATGACGAGGATGTACTGATTTCAATTAACCTCAAAATTTGGCGAAGTCGAGAGCGAATAAGCGTTGAGGTTGAGATTAACTAAAATTTTAGAACATACTAAGAACATTACCCAGGCCGAGAGTCAGTGAAGAACGTTTTCATTTTGACCAAAAGTTTTCCCTGAGGAGTTCCCTTACGGTTTCTGAAAATTTGCCAGTTTCAGAGCAACATAATTTATATTAAATAAATGTAAATATATGAAACATATATTTGAACTGCGGATGAAAGATCAAATAGAAGAAAGATCCTCGCAGTTACTACGCAACTTAAGCAGTTGCGAAAAGAAAGCCTGAAAAAATTCAGGCTTGAACGGGATTCGAACCCATGACCTCTGCCAACTGAGAAATCAAGCCAACTGGGGGCTTGTCATATGGTGCCGGTTCGTAATATACCTGTCGTTTAAACAAAGGATTGTGCACGGTCGCGGCCCTTCCAACATAAATTGCAGCACCACTGTTGCACCATAATCCGTGCTACAGTTGACTGAAGGTTGAATTTTAATAGTCCTTCACAGAGCTCCCATAAGGCAGTACGCGACCTCAGTTTGTCATTGGGCCCCAGACTGCGCTCTACAGAAAATGTAATGTTAAGCTAGCCGAGGGAAAAGAGATAGATTGCTTTAATTTAAACATCAATTTTGGGAAAAAATACCATACATTGTAATATATTTTTAAGCTTTTAAGAATTGCTGTTGTTTCATTTTCCGGCTATGTAAAACGGATTGCGTGGTTGCCCTCAATTTACTTTTTGGATTTCAATCGCGCCCTTGCAAAGATCTACCTTTTCCGCATAGTCATTTACCGCGCAAAAATGTCTCTATATTGGGTGGCATTATCCTTAAAGTAGTCTTCCTAAATTTTCTCGCTGTGTGCCGCCTAGTACATTAAATCAGTCTTCATTTTCATTTTATAATTTAAATTTTAACCGGAATAATTATTTATCTTTTATTTTCGGCGTCCGTTCTGTTGATTTTAGCTGCTCACACTAAAGTCACGTTCGATTGACCGTATTCCGGAATAAGACTATATAAGCGCAATAGCTGTTAGATTTCTCACACGATAACTGAGTTAAGAGCGGTTTTGAACTCGGGTAACTCCAAAAAGCTCTTATGAGGGATTTCTAGTAATCATTGTTTGTATTCCTGGTCCGGAATAGGGTCAATCGAATTGCACTTACTCACGATTTCCACAGGCAAAGTGGATAAAAAACATCAGTATATAATGAAAAAGTACTTCTAAAAAGAAATAAATCCGCAAAAAGCTGAAAGGTTTTTAGCCCGAGGTTATAAACATACTAACTGTTATTGGACCCATTCCACTTAAATTATACACAAGGGTAAAATAATCAGGAAGCAAAGACCATTTAACACACGCAATTTCAGTCAAAAAATGTTATACATTTAAAACACTTTTCAGATTTTTTCATGGGGGTTTTATGTTTGTTTATTTTACGAAGCACTTGAGATTCGTGTGAAGATCCGGCGAAAAATTGTATTTACAAAATCACTAAAATATTACTTGATCGAAATGATAACATTTTCCTTTTACAAAACTCAAATGACTCAGCTTTGGTGATCAGGGAATGGTCTGTGGAAATTAAAGAAACTTCTACTCAGGCCTTTAACAATGTTTAAATGTCCTCGTCCTGCGATTCAAAAGGCCACATGACAAAGTACGAACGCGCAAGATCACGTTCCTAAGGGACAACCAACGCGAACAGCAAGTCATTAAATGTTATTTAAATGTTTTTTCCTGTGTACTCAGTGGTTTTAGGGTTCTTTAAAGGTATATTTGTGTACAATAACGGAGATATTGATCAGCGTAGATTCGTTTTATAGCTGAAAATTTAACTCGCAGAAATTTTTTGAGAGCGAAATCTTATTCAACGAATTCGAAGTTGATGTCAGTGGCCTTCCGAAAATGCTAGCTGCCCTTTAACCGCATTTTAAGCCGAATTTTTGACGCTATCAAACCGAAAGGGATTACATTCACTGTAGATTTCCAGTGTCGCGAAAGTTTAAGGCGACATAAGTGTTTTAACAAAGGAAATTCTCGTATTTTCGCACAATTTCAATCCGATTTTCCAAAAAATCGAACGGATTAAATATTGACCTGGCAAAAAAAGTTAAAATTTTCAACCCAAGTAATCAATACAAAAGGAAAGACATTAGGCCAGTGATTGACGCGAATGACATAATCATAAGTTATATTGTGCAGTTTTTTGTAAACAGGATTTACGCAGTTGAGCAGCTGTGTAAAGATCTGCAATCAGTCACATGTCTATAACGTATCAGGGCAAACAAGATTTTGCCTAAATTGTCGATGACAGTAAACCCAAGGATTTCTTTAAGATCAAGCTATTAATATTGTCACTCGGAAGAAGAGATGGAAATTTATTGAGGCTGGCACGTTGAAAAGGAGAAGCCAAGTGTAGTAACATAACATTTGCGCCAGAAAAGGATGGCCGTAAATTTCACCGTTATTCTACAGGGGCCTTACCTCGATCCAGAAATTCCATTTCCGTTGTACGTGTTCGATGTAACAGTTAATGCGGTGTCTGCGCTTACAACCATAATCGCAAATACGCTCATTGTGGTAGCTCTAAAGAAGATCCCCTTAGTTCAAGTGCATTCGGTTTTCAAGGCGTTTCTCTTTAATCTCGCCTTTGCAGACCTTGCAGTGGGGCTAGTGGTACAGCCTGCCTACATCTTGGCAGTTTTGACAGCCTTGTATGGTTACGCTAATGCGTCGCGTATTTTGGGAACGCTGTTTTATCTAGGAAACTGGTACTTTGCAAACATTTCTGCGTCCTTTCTCACAGCAATTGCAATAGATCGCTTACTAGCTTTGTACCTTCGCAGACGTTATCGAAATGTGGTCACCTTCAAGAAAGTTGTCATAGCATTGGCATTCTTGTGGATATACAAATTCGGAGAGACCGTGATCCTAATTTTCGATTACCGAACTTACAACATTCTCGCCAACGGTGGTCTAGGAATCTGTATTGCGACGATGACCTTCTGCTACTTCAAGATTTATTTAATACTTCGACGCCATAACTCCATGGTACGAGCCCGGATGCGAACGTTTCCTCTTCAAAGCGAACATGGAACTTGTCGCCAAAGGGAATTTACATGCGTGAGAATAGGTCAGTTTAACATGACACGATATAAACGCTCTGTTCACAACCTGCTGTATCTTTATGCTGCATTTGTTTTCTGTTATTTGCCACCATTTTGCGTTTTGGTTGTAACGCAAGTGCGTGGAGCGGACAGAACTACCCATATAGTCCGCTTTCTTGGATCGACTTTAGTTTTAATGAATTCTTCGCTCAATCCCTTACTTTACTGTTGGAAAATACGAGAAATAAAGCGCATGGTACGGAGAACAATCAGGAATTTGTTTTGTAAATGAAAACCTACGTCCTCTGAATTCAAATTTACAGTTACAGCAACTGAGTATCTGCGTGAAGAAGGACACTCAACCATGAACATCCTTTGGAGGGCGTATTTACATAAGCTAATACACATTGATCTGTTCGGATATAATAGCGGAAAATTTAAAGGGACAGTATCACGCTTTTTTAGTAACACATTGAAAATCGAAAAGACGCTATTCGGCTGATAGCAGCCAAGATATAATGACCAAAATACCATTAAAATACTGTCAGAATGCAAAGAAACTATCCACAGATATTTTGGCCGGCAGATGACCAAAGTAAAAGTGGGTTCATTTTTGAAAACGTCATGCCGACGTTTTCAATTTTCGCTGTCGTAACGCGCTAAAATCGGTTGTAGTATATTTTGGTTCAACCTTTCGCCTCAGTAGAATCACTAATTAGTATTTTTTTTAATTAGCGATTTAGAAATTAATTAACACAGTATTCAAAGTTTAAATTTAGTGAATTTTTGCCCAAGATCATGATATTTCCCATGATACTGCCCAAACTGAAAGATTACGGGAACGGAATTTGATTCCTAAACTTACGAGCTGTTCTTGGCTTTACGAAAATGCGAGCTGGCCTTTAATTTTTTGGTATTTCTAACGACATATTTGCCAAGTCAAAAACTAAAGGAATAAGTTTTCCAATGTTACGAAATTTTGCTGGAGAAAACTTGATTTTCTTCATAACTAAATTCTTATTTCTGAGGGGATAAAGGCCTTCCGTACAGATATCCATCGAACTATAGCGTTGGATGCCCATGTAAAGAGAGACTTGCGTGAAGACAGGCAACATGGAGGACAGTTTCTTGTCAAAGGAAACACGACGGAAACTCCCTTCTTCAGATCCGATGTCCAACGCGCGTAACAGCAGTATACCATCCCACCTCCCTTTGTCAAAAGTGTAAACAGCTGTATGAACTTTGTCTGATTTACGGTTGACGATTCGCGTGTTTCTAAGTTGAAGTACAGGCAATTTATTCTGTGAACATACTTTTTATTCTTCAGTTAGAGTTTCAATTCATCAGGATAAAAAAGAAGTTCTGACCCCACCCCCGCACAAACCTATTTTCGCTTTCCAACCTTTGAGTTAGATCGGCAATGACGCCGCAGAAGTCAATTCGTTCATAAACATATTTTGAATCGGCAAACCAACAAGGAAACTCTAACACAACCCTTGTGGCGAGACAAAAATAAAATCCCTAACTTTTCACTAACTTGAAGATAGAATTTAAAGTAAAGTAATTCATTTTAATTAATTTCAATAACACGGAGTGCTTGCACAATCTCCCGAGTCAGAGGCTCCTGATAAAGTGCTTGACAATAAGCAATTATTGGATGAGGTTGAGCATGATAGCGAGAATTATCAAGGCCGAGGTTTGTGTTATCTGCCGAAGCCGAAGGCTGAGGCGGATAACACAAACCGAGGCCTTGATAATTTCGCTATCATGCGAAAACCGAATCCAATAATTGTTTTATTATACAATTATAAATGTACAGGCGTTGAGACATTTCACAGAACAACAACAAAGTAAGCCACGCAATGACACGTTTCAGTGTAAACATCTTTATTAATGACAGCCGTGAATAACGTGTAAAGCGGAATTCAAAAGGTTTACAGAAAGGATTTAAGCTTAAAACATCTGAAAACATTTCAGGAAAAACTGAATCGAACTGAAACTTTTGAACAAAATTCTAAAGTTAAGGTGTACGGTCTTATGAAAAATGTTCCCGATTTGCGTTTAATGAATGTTGACATTACAGTTGAAGAAATTCAAATTTTTCGTTATCTCTGAATGAGAGTACTGTACAATAAATTCCTCTTGAGAAAGGCTAATAACAGGAGATAACTGGTGCGGATTAATAGCCACTTCCTCACCTCTCACCTCGCACTCTGTCGTCAGGGTTTCCGACATTTTTCTCTTGGTTGAAATGTCAGTCCTGCTATAGCTCCGAATGCTGGATTCATTTCTGTGCCCGCTCACCGCCATGATATGCCTTGCTTCGAACCCGGACTTGTCCAGGATTGTAACCGCCGTTGCCCTGATCGAGTGATTGGTGTAAGACTTTGAAAGTTTGGCTTCTCGAGAGATCCTTTTCATTTTTTCACCGAGCAAACGCTCTCCGACAACCATGTTATCGTACCACACTTGATCAGATATGCCGGCGTTTTTCTTCGGCCGCTGAAACAAAAATTCGTTTGAGGGATTCAGGTGCTGTATGTACCGTTCAAATGAAGCCACAGGACAGTGTGGTCCTGGTTTCTCGAACATCACGCCTCCTTCAAATCCTTCATCATTTTCTCGTCGGTTCTTTGTGAGTTCATCTGTTGTTTTGCACACATATTTTGCACCTTTGCCATCCGTGCTGAACGGAAAAAGCAGCTTTTTTGAGTTCACGAAGATTTTGCCTTCCTCGGCGACAAAAGTACAACATAACCTCGAAAAAAACTTTGTTTTAAAGCGTTTCCGGGCTGTTTTGGTTAAAAACATCGCTTTCGTACAGCTTTTTAAGATCTTCTTCGCAGATCGGTGGCGTGTGTTCGACTTTGGCGAGCCCTTGTCGTTTTAGTTCAACGCACTTGGCGCCAAAAACTTTGTTTGCCTCGGCAAATGCTGGATCGTTTATTATATCGAAGCCAAGAGTCGCCTTGAAGTGTCTGCCCAGTCCAAATCTCAGGCTGTTGAGAGTGCTTTTGGAATAAGAAGTTCCATCGACTTTTCTAGCTTCGGCATAAAATAGTTTGAGAACGTTACTGATGCCATCTTTGGTTTGCGGTTCGGGAACTTTCTTCTCCTTCAAATACTGCTGTAAAACTCTAAGAGCTGTCTTGGTAGCTCGTTTGGTGTTCTTTGCGTCCTTGTCGTCAACAAGGCGTCCTAAATCCGCTTCTGAGACTGACGCGAATCTTGGAGCGGACTCCGCCATGACAATCTTGCTCAAACCGCCGGCTAGCTTGTCAGGTGACGAAAACCATTGTCTGCAAAAACGCGTCATACCTACATGCATAAACGCCAGTGTCTGTAGATGTGACGCGATGACACAGCGCCATCTAGAATTAGCGGGGTGCTTTTAGCCAATCAAAATTGAGATAGCATCAGCATTGTATAATAATAAAGGCCTTATCACCGTTTTCGACGCTTTTTTGACTAGTAGGCAAACAGGCTTGAAATAACAGTGTTTGTAAGGAAATCCGATGTCAAATAATTTTCATAAAACATCGCTTCTGAAAAATTCATGAATTGGAAACTTTTGGCACTAGGAAAAGGATTTTAAGAAAAAAAAAAATCGTAGGGATGTAGCTGTGCCAGAAAGCGTCCAGTCGTGTTTTGAATTTTCCATACATTTGTCCGTATAGCGAACCAGCCGTGAACTGCTACTAAAATAGTTTGCGGGAAAAAATACAGGGAAATATATGGAAAGTTCAAAAGACAACTGGACGCTTTCTGGCACTGATACATCCCTCCAATTTTTTTCTTAGTTCAGAGTTCAGACTTTGGAGTTCGGACTTCAGACTTCGGACTTCAGACTTCAGAGTTCGGACTTCAGGCTTTAGACCTCGAACTTCGAAACTAAATACGTTCATCACACTTCCTGAACAATTTCGATCAGTTTTATATTGAAAACTTGTCTCACTCACACATACGAACTGTTCCAGTTTTGGCAATCGCATCGTCGTGCATTTCATTTCTAAGCTAATTTGTATACAATAAGCTTATCCCTATCTACGGGGATTCCTCTAAAACCATCAAAGTTACTGTAACAAAAGTAATTTTTTTTCGTTTAAAATTGGGATTTTCCATTTTCTGAATAAAACGGTCTGTCAAAAATTGGTTGCCATGGTAACATCAAAGTCGCTGAACACTAACAGGAACCACAGCAAATTGTTCCCAGATAAATTTCTGAAAAAGTAACCAACTCTCATGGCATTTGTTTAAATATTAAAAAAAGTCCTCACATTCAAAGTCATTGCGGGCAGAGTCTGCCCCCCTCCCTCTTTTGTAGATAGGGTTGGGGTTCACTAGATATCCCTTTCCAAAATATTCCCATAATAGAAACAAATAAACGGGGGAAACTTATTGAACTAAGCTTAGCTACTCATCCATTTTTGTAACGAGGCATACAAAATAAGCAAAACAAATGACATAGAACAAGGCCGGATAAACTATGTCACGAACAGTCGATCGTATTTTCGTTATGTTATATTTAGCCACTCGCTTATCGTTTTGTTTGTACAGAACTGCTGTGATTTCAACCTGATTTACCGGTTTTATATCACTATCAAATTACTCGTATGTACTTTCACACATGTATAATTCTACAGAGACGAGATCAGGTTAGGTATAATAAACAAGTTTATTCGATTACGAGTACGTCTTTTACGAGTCTTGCACGAGTTTATTACAAACTATCTTTCCTTGTTTGGTGGTGGTTTATCTGGTTGCTATTTTACATCAAGATTTTTCCTTTCTTTTTTTTTTCGTCGAATAAGTTTTCCAGCATTAGACAACTGTATAAATAGAACAATTTCAAGATAAATTGCAAAGTTAGTCGCTTGATAAATTTGAATTTACATGAAAATCACTTGCATCCTTTGCAAGCGTGTACGGGGCAAAGAGAGAGAAACGAACATTTTGTTTTATTAACAAAGAGTATAAGTTAATTTGGCTACCAAAGAAAGATTCCATAACTAACGCTCGAATCGCCAGCTCTCTAAGTTTAAAAAATATCCTTTGCTCTGCGAAAATTTAAAAGGGTTCGACTAATTCTTTAGTTTATTTGTCTTGCTTCTTGTGAAAATAACATTTAGCTTGACAGCGGTAGAACAGTCTTCCTTTTCTCAACGTTTTAGAAATTAATTTGGTTAAATATAGTAATATTGTAATAAGCTGGACAGAACTCAGAAATCGGAAGTCGGAAATCTGAAGACTTATCAATCCCGAAATCTTCAGTCCGAAGTCCGAAGTCGAAGTCGAAGTCTGAAGTCTGGAAGGCCAAAATCTCGAAATTACTATATCCTATAAAAAGAAAGTAATCTCGTACAATGTAGTGCAACTCACGGTTGCCATATGCAGGTGTATAAGGTACACACTCAGGGAAGGCGAGGGAAGGAAACGGAGAGAGAAACACGCAAATCAGAGTTTTATGGTTTGTTCCGTTTATTTTGAATTCTAAAACACCAGCAGATTTCAGCCGAGGTAATAAAATATATCTTTGTAAAGAATGTTAGGTCAAGAAAACTACCATTGATATCTGTTCTGAATGCAATATACAATGGACTGGAAGAAAGCTGTCTTCTTAAGGGAAGGAGTTCTTTAGCGCAGGTTCGTCACCGTTGTGAGACTATAAGTAAAAATCAAAATTGCCTATAGAATCGTTCTCAGAGGGAGACTTAGCGTATAGACTTTCCTATAAGACAAGCCAAACACCGTCTCTGTATGAATTGTGTTTTGTACTTCGGTTTTTCACTAGTTTTTCATAAGTATAAGTTTCGACAAAAGATTTCGTCCGTTGCGTGACATTTGGATGAAGACTATTGAAAGAAATCGGAATACTGCAGAATTTAAGGGCCAAAAATGTAAATTTGGCACCACATTTTTGTGGCATTACCCTTTTCCACTGGATTACGCAGTTATATGCTTGTCTTGTTGAATTGAAGTTTGTGACTGCGGTTCCTCAAGCTTAAGCTTTTGTCAGTTGCTAAGAACAACTTGAACTTTGCACTTGATCTCGTTCTGAAGACGAGGCTAAGGCAACAAATCGAGATCAGATGGCTACAATGCGGGTCAAAATACCCCATTTCCGAGTTGCTGTGAACCTCATTATGAGAGCGAGGCTAAGTGCAAATCTTTTCATTTGAACATTAGTTTTGTTTGCATGTGAATGAAAACTAATTTTCATAATAAAAACTTTGCACTTAATCTCGCTTTCATAATGAGGTTCAAAGCAACTCGGACATGGCCTATTCCTTGGGACACTATGCAAATGCTCGCGGAAAAGAGACACATTTGTAATGCGGTCGTATATTTACGGCCTCAAGGCCCTATTCCCAACTGGGAAGAAAGACGACGACGATGATGATGATGTATATTTACTCCCAGGATCAATCTTTTTGGTCTTCTTATCCTGTACACAAGAACGTTTCCTCCCCCCCCCCCAATGAACATTACATTGGATGTCGTGGGGAGGGGGCGAGGGAGTGAAAAAAAGTTAGGTGCTAAGTTATAGAATGTGTTCCAAGACTCCTAGCCCGCATTTTCGGTCCTAGTCTCCGCTCCACTCATTTAAAACACCATCGTGTCGCTATCATCGTCGGAGTCATCACCATCGCCTGAAAGCACGATCTCTATGTCGTCATCATCGTCATCATCTTCTTCGTCATCGTCATCGTCATCATCACCGTCATCGTCTTCGTCGCCACCTTCGTCTGATTCCTGCAAGAAACGATGTTTTAGTGAGGTTTCGACGCTAACAGCCAGATTGTCTTGTTGTGGCATCTCGTCATCGGATTCCTCCCGGATAATCGAACCATATCTATCAACTGGTCTTCCTTGAATTAAGGACATGCTTCAATTCTCAACCTAGAGTTTATATTATACATGTATTCGTGTATGATTCTACGCAAGAAATTATGGCGCGATAAGATGTCGACAATTTTCCCTCACTCGCTATTGTTCTTACCAATGTCCCGGATGAAAACAACAACAATCGCCCGCAAAGCACACTGGTTGAGAGGGACCCTTTAAGCATTATTCGAGCGTTTTAGTGGCGTTTTTAAAAAAAAAAAATTCCCAAAAATTTTTTTTGAGGAAAAAAATATAAATATTTTAAAGAAAAAATGACAACTGAAACTCGATAAACATTTTTTTAACTAAAACGCCAAGCATCAAAGCCAGACTCCTGCCTTACCTGTTCGTCCTCGTCATCAGCCCCCCTCATTCTTCCAACCTCGTACACTCGACACACGCTCTCATCCGTGCTGGCCTGGTTCTGAGGACAAAGACAGTGAACGTTTTGAACAAAATTCAGCAAAAATAGACTCATAAATGGCAAAGGTCGTTATAGATATTATCCACTTCACAAATCAATCACCTTGTAAAGGAAATGTATCGTAAACCAAACTAATTCCAGGGCTGACACTACGGCAAAGGGCTTATTTATTTTGACCCTGCAATCAGCTTGGTTTATTTACACGTAAAGTGACTTCTGGTACTTGCATCTCTGCTACAAGAGATCCGGCAACGGAACGTATTCAGAACAGTTTATTTTGCGTCGTGTGGTCCCCTGCATCAAAACGTTTCCTAAATGCATCGTCTTTCATCCAATTAAGACAATAACCAAACTGAATACCGGTTGTATCTTTCCCGCTCTTCGAATCAATCCACTGTACTGTGCCACTAATTCTAAACAACTCTAAGTTTAGTAAGCATACCTCAATAACAGCCACGAAGCTGTCTGTGACATCTGTGCACAAGTCAAATATTGTTTTCTTCACGTCGATTGTCGCTGATGAAAAAAATGGTCACCGTTAAAATTTTTTGAAATTACCCGTTCAGGAGTTCAAATGGAGACTAGGGACGAGTTTTAAATTTTCATTTAACCAGTAATTGCGGTCCATCACAAGAAAGATCACATTAAAATTACTCAGTTTACCAAGTTTGAGGTTCTGCCGTTAGATTGCAACCACGTAGAAGGCTTTCAAAAATCGGAAAAATTAGAGCCTTTGCATGGATTTGGGGAACGCCATCTCAGAATTAAAGACAATTGGATTAAATTTGGGCGACATTTGACAGGTCACAGCCTGGTTACTACACAATGAAACATTACCATACTTGGTAAATTTAGTAATTTTTTGGCGATGGGCTTTTGGCTTTCTTCATATGACGAAAATTTGAACAATGAGTAAACTAGAGCTCAGTCCCTTTAGGAACGGGCAATGTAATTTTCTTCACGTAACAAGATAAATGTGTACAATTCGAAACACATGTTAAGCATCAAGAGAACATTCCCCTTTTAATACGAGGTACTTTAGGTAAGTCACAAATTTTAGAAAATGTTGCATACTTACCAATCGGTTGATAGTCTGTTGCATCAAACGTCCTGAAAGATGATTCGTACGGTCCAAGCAATCTGCTAGCCAGCGGTATTATCACTGAATCCGGCTGGTGCTTTACTATCGGAGGAAATAAACCAAATGATTATATTTACGCGCAGACATGTACGAATAGAACTTTGGACGCTCAAGCGATCTTAGAGTCCACTATAAACAAGATATACTGACTAACGTGCACACTAGGTTTTTTTTTTAATTTATTTGTTTATGAATGTAAATATATGAAACATATATTTTGAACTGCGGATGAAAGATCAAATAGGAGAAAGATCCTCGCAGTTAGTACGCAACTTTAAGCAGTTGCGAAAAGAAAGACTGAAAAAAATTCAGGCTTGAACGGGATTTGAACCCATGACCTCTGCGATGGCGATGCAGTGCTCTACCAACTGAGCTACGAAGCCAACTGGGAGAATCTGATTTAGCTAATAAGAAGCTAGTTTAAACAGAGTCCTGATTAAATAACAAATAGACTCTAGGGTAAAACCCAATACAACAGATCACACTACAACAGTACTGTTAAATAGATCATTCAAAAGGTCAAAGAAACTGAGTTCACTGGCGCTTGAAAAATTGCTTCGCAAGTGACTTAAACTTGTTGAGGTCATATACTAATCTTATTTCAGAGGGTAGCGAATTATAAGCATTCGCACCATTGATCCTAAAACTGCCCTGGTATTTGGTAGTTCTGGCTAAGGGCGGTCGCAATAGATCTCGTTGTCTGGTTTGATAGGCGTGGATTTGGTGGGCATGTTTAAATTCACTCAGTACTTGAAGCAACTCTAGTCTACAGCAGTATAATTATGAAGGATCACACAATACAGAGAGTAAAGGACTTTCCAATGGTTTTGAAACGAAATATTTAACAATTATCCTGCAGAATATCGCACGGAGTATCGCCTGATACTTAGCCGACAAGGCCGTAGGCATAGTTGGCTAAAATCAGGGGATGTTCCGCAAGATTGAGCAGGATAATTGTTTTATTATTCAACACATATTCAACACATTGATAACAAAGCAGGGTTTTATTGCAGAAAAGCTGGATTCGATCTTCATTTTGCCATTTTTCTTCCCAACAGACGAGACTACGTATGTCGCAGTATATCTGTTGTCCACGGACGACGAATATTGAGTGCACTATGACCATATTTGGGCAGTGTTACGACGTGTTGAAAAATATAGCGTGATAACTAACCTCCATACATGACGTCACCGTTGTCGTTGAAAATCACGTGACACTGATCAAGTGACGGACAGGTGTCTAACAAATGAAATGAGCGGAGGTCCCACTAGTGCTCGAATTAAGGATTGACAAACAAGGTTTATTTAAGTGTAAATTCTGCTACGTAGTTGGGGTTTCAAGTATAAACAGGGTACTGCAAGGTGCTGAGAAGGTAAAACGAAATCTTTATGTAGCATTTTATAAGACCTGCATGCGTAAAACTAGTACTTACTTTTCTTTTCTTTAGATTATTTCCACTAGATGTCATAGTATTTATGCATTTTTTGTTGAGATATTTTTTGCTGTAACAAGAAATCCTTAAGGTTACCTTTTTACGCTTTGCCGCCAGATAGTTTTCTATGATGCAATATATTGTTGCTGTTTTTGATGGTGAATAAACTTTCTGACTTCACTTGCTTTTATGTTTCTGTGACAATAACAAAACAAGTTTTTTTTCCAGAATCTTTGCACTTATTGGCTTATTTGTGAAGGGGAGCAGGGATGGCGCGGTGGTGAGAACACTCGCCGCCCACCAATGTGGCCCGGGTTCGATTCCCGGAATCGGCGTCATATGTGGGTTGAGTTTGTTGTTGGTTCTCGTCTTTGCTCCGAGAGGTTTTTGTCCGGGTACTCCGGTTTTCCCCTCTCCTCAAAAACCAACACTTCTAAATTCCAATTCGATTTGGAAAGTGTCCCCAATTTAATTAGTGCTCTGTGCTAAAGACATTGACACTTGAATAAAGTGCTTCATCATTTAATACTTCTAAAATGTTCATTGAGCTTTACACCTGTATTACGCCTTTGTATAATCGTCTTTCATGAAAGCTGCAAACCCTTTTCAGCAAATCACAACTAAATGCATTACATAATTGCCCGTTCCGAACTTCATAAAGGGACTGGTCCCTAGTTTACACAATGTTCAGATTGCGTCACATGAAGAAGTGAACCCCATCGCGAGAAAGATCACATAAAAGTTAGTAAGTTTACCAAGTTTGGTTACGTTTCATTGCGTAGTATCCAGGTTTTGACCTGTCAAAGGTCGCCCAAATTCCACACAAATGTCTCAAATTTTTCCGATTTCTGAAAGCCTTCTACGTGGTTGCAATCTAACGACAGAACCTCAAACTTGGTAAACTGACTAATTTTAATGTGATATTTCTTGTGATGGACTCCAATTTCTTATTAAACGAAAATTTAAAAAACTCGTCCCCAGTTTCCGTTTGAACTCCGGAACGGGCAGTAAAAACGTTCAAAGGATACAATTTCTGAGTTAATGATGATCTCCAGTCCCGATGGATGAAACACACCGCTGACAAAGTTGTTAAACTTGTCAAACTTGTGTATAACTCGATTTCCTTTGACATCCCATAGTACTCCATCGTTGAGTACCAAGTCGTCCGTGGGGTTGAAGGTGGCGAGATTTTTGGAATAGTTGCAGCTGTTAGGGTCGTTTAACGTTAGAATTCTGTGACCGGTTGCTGTGTCGTATATCTGAGATTAGAGAAAACACAATGAGTTGGCAAATGAATTTTATTCAGCTGTAGTAGTAGCTTTTTTTTATTTTAAATTATTTCTACTCGAGCTCTAGTTTATTGAAAACCATACAAAAGCATAAAACACAAAGTGTGTTGATGACGGTTGATGATGATTAGTGTATTGATGACGGTTGTTTAAAAATGGTAATTGAACTGAGTGGAGCGCAATTTGGTCTGAAATTCACAAGTATGATTTCCGACCAAAATTCCACGACATGAAGTTTAATAACTACTTTATTACACCCATTTTGAAATCACAGTTTTTTTGTGTCAATATTTATATTTATTTATCCATTCCAGGGAACTCGGTTTTTAAGTGGTTATTATTTCATTTTCATTTTGATGGGCTGAAAAAAGGATGCGATTTAGAGCAAAAAATAGTGCGATTCATGAATAAAGAAAATCGCACTGTTGAGAGCCAATCAGATTGCAAGGATCACCAATGATTTCAAAGTGTGTGTAATAATAAGAAAAAACAAACAAACAAAACAAATAAGCAACAAAAACAACAACAACCACGAAACCAACACGGCAAAAACCAAAAATACGCTCTTTCCACACGAATGAATTTTCAATATTTAAAGGTCAATAGCTCAAAGACAGAGGGAATGTGGCTGGGATCGCTGAAAGGAAATGAAATGAAGCCGCTCGGAATCAAATGGCCGAGTGATCCAATAAAAGCCCTTGGAGTCTTCTTTTCATATGATAAAAAACTTCTCTTTCAAAAAAACTTCTCAGAAAGGCTTGACAAGATAAAAAAATTAATAAATATCTGGTCCTCCAGGGGGTTATCCCTTTACGGGAAGGTTACTATTATCAAAACTCTCCTCTTGCCGAAAGTTGTTTACATATCTTCTTTGCTACCTACCCCTGAACATATAGTGAAAGAATTAAACTATTTGATATACAATTTCCTATGGAAAGGTAAAGACAAAGTAACTAGAGTATCTGCAATAAATAATTATGAGGGAGGTGGCCTCAAAATGGTTGATATTGAAAGCATGATCAAATCTCTCCGCCTCTCCTGGCTGAAAAGAATCTTTGGTGATAATTCAGGCGTATGGAAAAGCTATTTAGAATATCTTCTAAAAGAAACAGGTGGTCTGGTTCTTTTTAATTGCAATTATAATATTAAAGACTTAAATATTAATTCTCAATTCTATGCAGAGTTATTGAAATGGTGGTCTGAGTTTCGCAAAGACAATGCAAATGATACTAACTGGCATTACTTTATCTGGAATAATCAAGAAATACGAATAAACAATAAACCAGTTTTCTATAAAAGGTACTTCAATAATGGAATTCGAACTGTGGGGGACTTACGCTTTGATCTTAATAATATCGACTCTTTGGTGATAATTCAGGCGTATGGAAAAGCTATTTAGAATATCTTCTAAAAGAAACAGGTGGTCTGGTTCTTTTTAATTGCAATTATAATATTAAAGACTTAAATATTAATTCTCAATTCTATGCAGAGTTATTGAAATGGTGGTCTGAGTTTCGCAAAGACAATGCAAATGATACTAACTGGCATTACTTTATCTGGAATAATCAAGAAATACGAATAAACAATAAACCAGTTTTCTATAAAAGGTACTTCAATAATGGAATTCGAACTGTGGGGGACTTACGCTTTGATCTTAATAATATCGACTCTTATGAATTACAGGCAAAATACATAGAGAAGACGAATTTTCTGGAATGGACTGGTCTACGCCACTCCATACCGCTCAATTTAAGAAATGCTAATTATAAACCGGATCCCATAGTCCTAAATCCATCCTTCAAAACTGACAGTGGTCTTTTCGATGTAACTAAAAAGAAATCTAAAGATTACTATTCCCTTTTTGTCCGTAAAAAGGCACGCTTCCCTAATCATGCGCAAAAACTAAAGTGTGAATTTAATTTATCTGACGAGGCGTTGAAAAAAGCTTTCTGTCTTCCCCATTCGGTTGCTTTTGAGCCATACGTTCAGGCCTTTCAGTTTAAGGTATTAAACTCTATACTTTACACTAATTCAAAATTACATAAAATCGGCTATATTTCAGACAATCTGTGCACTTTTTGCAAACTGGAATCAGAAACTATACAGCATCTCTTTTATAATTGTTCTTACTCAATTACTTTTTGGAAAGACTTTGAATTATATTACTTATCCCGGACAAAACAACAAATACATCTTGAGTTGAGAGATATTTTAATCGGTGTTCTAACACCAGAATGCCCCTTACTAAATTACCTGTTACTTATAGGAAAAATTTATTTATGGGGGTGTAGAAGAAATAACGAACTTCCGAATATAGGTGGTTACAAATTTAAAGTATCGTTAAAGTATGACACAGAGAAATTTATTTGTACGAAAAATAATACATTAGACATATTTAAAAAGAAATGGACAATACTTAGACCTATTTAATATATATATGACTTGTACGGGTGTGACTTTGAATTTTTTGTGAGTGAGTGCATGAGAGCATGAGATGAGTGAGTGAGTGTTGTGAATGGTGTCTTAGCGGGCCAGCGAGTGAGTAAGCTAATTGTAATATTGTACAAAGTGTAAGTGCCTAAGTACTGTCTAGTTTATTATTGTATGTAACTGTATGTTTTCTTGCAAATAAAAATTAAAAAAAAAAAAAAAAAAAAAAAAAAAAAAGAATTTTCAATATGGATAAGGGAGTTACTTTCTTAAGAAACTGTGGTGATTCGTCGGTGGGGAGTAGAAATGAACGTTTGGTTTATCAACAGAATTGATAACTTAAAGTAATTTGGCCACTGTAAAGAGATTTGTGTGCTGGCGTTTTGAGCGTTAGCCCTTCGTCAGAGCGAATCTCTTTACGGTGGCCAATTCACCTTTACTTATCAACTCTACTGATAAACCAAACATTTGAATTTTCAACTGTCTGTTTCCATTGGGCTGAAATGTAGCTAAATATTTCCGTCTAAACTTGCCAAAAGGTGCAACTCGTATCGTTTCAACTTGGCAATACATACTAAATGCATAAATTCTTATATATAAAATTTTCATGTACTTTCCTGATAGTCTTGAGAAACGGAAAAGGCTTCAGGGTTTTCATCAGTGTCCGAATTCCTTTGTCCACATTCAAACGACACGTTTTCGTTCGAGAAAAGTTATCAAAACAAATTAATGTGGACGCGAACTTGGCAGGTGAAACTTGCTTGAGTATACGTTATGTTGAAGACTCCAAATTCACTTACATGAGCGGTCGTGTCGTACGTTCCAATTATTCTATCTTCTGATAAATTACTAAACTTCACCCATGTGTCTTCACTAAATGAATGTCTGTACAAGAAAAAAAAAGAAAAGCATTAACGTCAAGGATCAATAAACCCTTTTCGCACGGGCAAGCCTCGGCCAGACGCGAATTTAGTGCGAGGCTTGCCATGCAAAAACAAAGCATTTTGTTCGCGGGACTCAACATGGCCGCCGTGTGATAAAGGTCTATGAAACGCTATCCTTTTACAGCCACAAAAATTGACCAATCAAACAAAGTGAAAATGGCGCAATCAACCAATCGAAACATACTTACGGCGTCACGTGAGGAAAACATGCAACCGGTAAAAGAGCGCGGGAAAATGTATAACCGGTGCCATGGATGGCAAAACAGTCAAGCGAATAACACACGGTTCAACATCGTTCAACTTTTGTTGATCAACAAATGTTGAGCACTGTTGCGACTTGTTGACTTGTTGCGGCAACTTGTTGAACGGAATAGAGCCAAGCTCTATTTTTGTTCAACAACTTTCGAAATGTTGAACGGCATATTTCAACGTTCAACATCACATGATACACTGTTCAACATTTGTTGCTCAACAAATATTAAACCGTGTATTCAGCGGCAGACGCGGGAGAGAAACGTGAGAGAGGTGCCAAGCGCGGGAAAACTTGTAAACCGGTGTCAAGCGCGGGAAAACATGGAGCTGGTACCAAGCTAGACTTTCTCAAAGTTTTCTCAAAGTCAGTTTTCGTGGCAGTCGACTTCGTCGCTCGCCTCGCGACCTCGTCGCTTACTCTTTTGGTGCATAAGAAGGCGACTTGTGGCAAGTCGAGTACCAAGCGTGCGAGAGAACATTAAGTACATGAGCACAATCCAAATGGTTTTGAGTTTACACTTTCAAACTTACTTCATTTCGAAAAAGTCACCAAAAGTCCAAAGAGCGGATGGCGGCAGAGCGGACGATGACGAGGTTAACAGAAGTTCACGGTCCTGAAATAACAAACAAGAGGCTATTATACTCTATGAAAGAAATACCTCTGTCAAAAATAGGACGCCAAGAGAGGATATTTGAAAAAATCGTGCAAAACTGGGAGCCCTGTAAAACGTTTGCGATTTTCGATGAGGCTCGTGGAGAACAACGGGACGACACAAAACAGAGCTTCTTCTATTGTCACAACTGTCAATACTATACAAAGCAAATACCTTGACACGTTCGTTTGCGCGGATAAATTTTCAAAGGTTTACGTTTTGCAAACATTTCGCAAAGCACAAAAATAAAGCAAACGTAACAGACGAAAAGTTTACTTAAAACAACAACAGTTTTGATTCTTGAAAACATGTTTTGACAGCTCTTATGTCATCTTAAACTTTTGACCTGCCTACTTCTATCCAAATGACGAAAAAGATTAAAAAACAAGAAAAAATAAGTAAAAACAAAACGCAGAAATTAAAGCGCAATAGAGTAATCACGGTTATTGAACTGGCAAATCAAACTTTAAATTAAATATCTTCTCACCTTCGAGCATTGGCACATGGAAATGGCTCTGTCAGGACTGCAGAGGTATGAAGCTTCTTCCTAAAGATACAGAGGAAAAAATGAAAGCGTATTTAAACACAGAACGAGGTGAAAGAATGTTGAAAGTGTGATCTTTTTCATTTTACCTGACCAGTGATTAAGTTGTATTCCTTGAGCTCACCCATTTGCGTGCCGAGTAAAATTGTCTTTCCATCAGGCTGAAAAATAAAATAACAAGCGTATGAGCATATTGATACCCTGTTGAGTGTTGATCTAAAGACTGGATCTCGTTCAGTTTAGGTATGAACAAGAGTTAAGCATTGAAATCATGAACATACCGCAAATGAAGCACAGGTAAAAAGACTGTTATCCTCGGTGTCTCGAATGGCTCGGAGAGGTTTAAACCTAACAGAGAAAGAAACGAAATGGTTAAAAGTTAATGCAAAATCACACTGGTGGTATGTGATCTACGTTCACAGAGGCTGAGGCTTGTCTTTTGTATCAGACGATTTGAGGAAGAATCAGATGTTGATCATATTCGGTCAATGTCTATTAACTTAGCCTGTTCCAAAGACATCAAGACAATGGGATGGGCGACAAAAAGGAAAGCGGGAATGCGTTTTCTTTTTGTGTCTGTGCTATCGTTTCTTTTATATGACAGCCTGAAAAGACTATCCCCAACTAAACAAAGAAATCGAGCGATTTCCATAATTCATACACAGCAAACTGAGAGCTGTTGTGGCATCTCCAGGGGAGAGGACTGCGGCAACGAATATTAATTAAAGAAATTGCGCCCGGGAACCGAGTTTTTTTTAACAATGTAATTTTTTGCACATTCTCTTTGTACCCTCACTTGTCTTATTCATAGGCAAGTCTAAACCTGCAAACTAGGACTCTTCTGGTGTTCGTGGAAGATTTCTCCACCACTCCCCCCTCCCCAAACCCTTCCTCCATTATGTGGTTTTGAAGTGAGATATTTTATTTCACTAGAGACCATATTCCAGACATATAATAATTGCTTGTCGTTTCCACATTACCTACCTGCCATACACAAAACGTCGATTTAATCTTGCACCATAAAAACCTCCATGACGAGGTATAACCTGAGGAGAAGGTAGTAATGCTGTATAAGCTTATCACAATGCATTTTATTCTGTTTTCGATTTCAGAAAGAGAAAAGGCTTCTATTTTTTGTTTTTAAGAATCAAGCGAATTACATTGAGCTCTCACCATTACGTGTTACCCCAGCAAAATGAAGACTGCTGTTACTATCCATATGATGCATGGAAAATCTGTCGTCGGGCTTTGTTACCTTCGCTATCGAAGCCAATATTCGATGATTTCACATTGTTTATTTTCCTAACGAAGACTACACAGGTACCTATACAAAGCACAACCACTTCGGCAAGTGCACAGCCAAAGCAACACGAACCAATCAGAACTCGAAAAAATACGTGTAACCGGCGTCAAGCGCTGGAAAACGAGAGCGACCAAGTCACGATTTGTTGTGGTTTGAATTCTGATTAAGCACTTTTTCAACCAATCACAGTAAAAAACAGCAAAAATATAGCAAGCGCGGATTATCTTTGTCACTCAATTGGAAAGCGCTCCAATAGGTTTTTTGCACTCATTAGACTGTGCCCTTAAGTAGTTCAGCCAAGATTCATCACAGCCACTTACAATTAATACTCATTATGTTAGAAGAGCCTACACGACTACGTTGCCATAGTTTGCTTACCTCCCTTCTTTTTAACCGTGTAGTTATGTTTGTCGGAGCGTAATATCTATACTTTGGTTCGGGGCATTTGTGTGGTCTGGAAAAGAAAGACAGGCGAACAAATAAATAAAGACAGATTAGAGGTTCCAGAGTTAGAGAAAACACCACGCGTTGGAAGAAAATTGGCATTCAATTTCTGGGGGGTTTTCTGCGGCAAAGAGTCAGAACGGACAGAATCACTCATTATAAAAACTTGCCACTGGTACCAAGCACGGGAACACATGTAGTTGTCGCTCAGTGGGGGTAAAATGTGTAACTGGTGCCAACGCAGTAAAATATGTTTAACCAGTGTGAAGTGCGGGAGAAGATGTAACCGGTGCCAAGCGCGGGAAAACATGTAACAAGGCTTTTGCACATTATACTTTTGATTCCCCACTAAAATGCTCCAACTTAATGCTCCTTTTTGCCGCTAAAATGCTCGGATACGGAGGCATTACACATCTGCTTATTTTATTAATTATTGTCATTAATTAATTCAACGGGGTGTAAACTGACTCCTGCAACAATAAATCAATGATTTATTACTGATTTCAACAACAAACACAATGCAACACAACAAAAATAAAGTCATTCAACCTTGGCTTCTTGGCGTTTCATTTTAAAAACTGTTTATCGAGTTTCAGTTGTTATTTTATAAACAAATATTTCTATTTTTCGCATTGCACAAGATGTACGAGTAGTTATTTTCCAACAAGATCAGTTTCCACTCACCGAAGTAACGAGAATGGCGGACCGGCTGACACTGGGTTGTTGCAGTGAGCATGCTGCTCACGGAGATACCGCGTTACAATTAAGTCCAGTGTTGGGGGAGACGGCGGGCGCGTGACCCGAGAAACGTCAGGAAGAAGACGCTGAGAAATTAAGAAAACTTGTTTAGCTCATCGTTAAAGAAAGCTGTTAAAAAATAAATCAATAACTAACACTTGTATTATGTTAAGACTCCTGAGCTAAATTTTAAGATTTGGTTGCACTAATTTTAAAAATGCATTTATGTAGGCTTTTCCGACGTCTGCGAAAACCCTGCTAAAAATAGAGACATTTGGAAACAGCATGATGATCAGATGTTTTAATCTAGTTTGGAGTTTCCGTCGACACGAAAAGATCCAAAATGGAGGTATCAAAAAACGTTCTTGCAAAGTGGCAGTCCAACCCTCTGCCAATATTTCCACCTCAATTCTAGCTCCGCTTCGTAGTCACCAGTCTCCTACTTCAATTCTTTGCCAGTTTGCTCAAGCTGATAGGCGAATGACCTTGAGGAGTTCAAGTTCACCACGCAAAGCCACCTCAAGCGTTCCTCCCTTGATTACTAAAAAAGATGCTACGAAAGGAAGTCCTTGTAAGGACCACCTGTCCTATTTACCTTTCCTGTTGGTGTTCCTGGGTCACTGAATCTGTAGCGAGACGAGGATGGAGTCCCTGGTGTGCTGATGGATGGGGACGCTGTGGCCGTATGGTTAAACCGAACCTTCCTGTTTGTAGGTGTAGATAGCGGAGTTACGTCTGGCTTAGAGTCTGGTAAACTTGCTTCTCTTTTTAAGACTTGCGCTGTGTCAAGGAGACCTAATTACAAAGATAAACACGAAATAAAGTCGAGAACTGCAAGGGTGTTAACCTCTCTTTTAAAATGCTTTTTGGGGGAGCAGGGATGGCGCGGTGGTGAGAGCAGTCGCCTCCCATCAATGTACCCCGGGTTCGATTCCCGGACTCGGCGTCATATGTGGGTTGAGTTTGTTGTTGGTTCTCGTCCTTGCTCCGAGAGGTTTTTCTCTGACCGGTTACTCCGGTTTTCTCCTGTCCTCAAAAACAACACTTGTAAATTCCAATTTGACCTGGAGAGGTTCTTAGTTAGTACTCTGCGCCAAATACATTGAAACTTAAATGAAGTGATTTATTTATTTTATTTTTAACGCAAACCTTGAGAAGTGAGATGACTGTAGATTAGTTGCAGTAGTTCCTTTTCGGGGTATGAAATGTGCGTTTGAGCAACAACATCGGCCTGAAAAAAAGACAAAATTCAAATTCAAAGTGTGACCATTCAAATAAAAGCTACTGAGCAATACTTTCCTGTGATGCTGTTTATTATGCTGTTCAAGGTGGTTCTAACTTTTGAGTCTGTGGATGAAATCCTAAAGTGTGACCATTCAAACGAAAGCTACTGTGCAGTACTTTCCTGTGGTGCTGTTTATTTTGCTATTCAAAGTGGTTCTACTTTTGATGGAATCCTTAATTGTGACCATTCAAATGAAAGCTACTGAGCAGTACTTTCCTGTGGTGCTGTTTATTTTGCTGTTCAAGGTTGGTCTACTTTTGAGTCTGCGGGTAAAATCCAAAATGTGACCATTCAAATGAAAGCTACTGAGCAGTACTTTCCTGTGGTGCTATTTATTATACTGTGTAAGGTGGTCCTAATTCATCATGGGAAATCTTTTATCCCAATTTTTCTATTTATTAAATAGGTTTTTAATTGAAATCTGTGTCTAAAAATGTCATGCTAACCGCGAGGCGCGGTCTCCCTCCCTCGCGCGCTCCACTCTCCCTCGCGCCCTATATTCCTAATGCGCCTGCAACGCAGTCTACGAGTTGTCCTATGCAGCTGCAGTACCTTGGTAATCCTGGATAGAGACGGTACAGCAGTTGAAGTATCCAGTGCTTTGCCAGTGACTCTCTCCAACAGTTCCGCTGCATACTTACAGAACAGGGCGTGGTCAGACGCGTTATCTTCAATTACTGGTTCCCGCATCAGGACTAAACAAAGGAAAAAAACCAGTAGTAAATAAAGACAATAAAACGTTTAACGCCGCACGATGAATTCGCTTGACAAAGATTTCTCTACCACATAAACGACTGTTACACAGGCGATTTGTGATGTAGGCTACCATCAATGTCTGGGCGATTTCATAACAATCTTGATACGACGTGAGCAGACCGTATGCGATCTGTAAACAATACAGCTGTCTTTTGGGTTTCCCTAAGGGATCGTTGATGTGTTCGTTGCTTATATCCCAAGCGCTCCCTTCTTCCTGCCGCAGCAGGGCATTAAAAATCGAAATCAAATTAAAGTAAAATCGAAACGAAAGTCGCTAACAGTTTGCACTGGCGACTTGAAAATGCCTAAAAAAAAAACGCTCCTAAAAATCAAATGTGAAAAATGCCCTTTCCCAACAGCTAGGAACTGTCCATTCGCTTTTCCGCGACAACAAGGAGAAGGATTCCACTAAGTTTTCGAGAAGGAGCCAAATGATTTTACTGGAGGACAAAATCATTGATTACAAAATCTACAAACGAAGCCAGGCAGAATCACGTCCTTACATCAAGCCCTCACTGAAAATCTTCCAAGTATGACCCGATTCTCTAAGCCTGGCGCTCCACAGATCTCTCAAAAGGAGAATTTGGAGGCTGGAGAATGGCAAGTCAATCTAAATTGACAAATGGACAAATTTCAGTCTTTTTTTCTTCTACCCCTTACTTTGAAGCTGTCCACTGTTAAAAAGATGAAGCTTTCCAATGACTTGTCTGATCTTATCGCTTCTTGATAATCCACAAAGCGCTTTACAAGCCAACGCACGGATGCAGTCTGCATCAACAAGAGGAGTTTTCACCATCAACAAGGACAAGAGCACCTTGATACCATTACTGGCGCGAACACAGCCCCACATCTTGGATAGAATGTCATCGCTGCTCTTGAATGCTGGGCGAGATTTTGTTTGGAATTTCGCCACAGCTCCGCTTAACTGCAATAGAAAAGGAGGTGTTCATATCTTGCATAGTAAATTAACCCGTGCAATGAGTGCATTTCCTGCCATTGCGCTGTCCACAGTACATCATACCACAACACTCAAAACGAACCTTAATTCCAAGGTGAAACATAACAGCATAAAATTGTGGAGCTTTAACAACGGCGACGGCAACGAGAACGTGAAAAAAAAAAAACAAAAAAAAAAAAAACAGGCTTTATAACCAAAACAACAACTCTGCACGTGCATTACACCTTTTGGTACATTTCTTTACCGTCACTGTACGACTAGGAAATTAAATTTCTTGATGAGATGTTTTATGGGGGACATAAACACACGACGACAAATTTTTCTTTCTCTTTCTAAACTTGTGTGCGGTCTCCAAGAATTCAACTCCAGTAAATTTCACCTACATTTGACATTTGGAATAAACGTGACGACGTTGGAAAAAAAATAACAACAACAACAACAACAAAAAAAAAATAAATAAATAAATAAATAAATAAATAAATAAATAAACGCGAATTCATTTCAGTTTCCGAAGCCGTTGCCGTCGTCATTGCTAAAGCTCCCTATTGGCTTTTGCAGACATTTTTTGGTACATGCATATCCGATATGTTTCAAACAGCTTTCCGATTGTTTATATTTCCTTCTCTTTCCCTAATTCCTTTCAATCATGACCAACATGCCCTTTTCATTATTCTTTTCACGTATCCCTTGGAGTGACATTCACTACTGCTGTGGCAAGATATATCTTATGGCCTTACCCTGACACGAGGTCCACAAACGCAGTTACAAATGACATGCAGAGCAGCTTTCTGGACTTCAGAGTCACTCAGAAGACTTCCCTCAGCACAACGCAGAAGAAGTCTTAAAAAAACAAAAGAAAGAAAAAAAAAGGAAAGAAAATTAAAATATTGTACAAATAAATTTAGAGAATGGCCCATGGCCATTTGTAGAGCTTAATCAGAGTCTTTTGGTAATTATACTTTCTTCCTTTACTCGTTTTGATTTCAGGGCTAGCTCACACTAATATTGTGACAATTTGTGTTGTAAAATGTCAGATTAACTCGACTATATGGATAGAATCTTTTTGAGTCTAAGGTATTTCTATTCAAAGTGATTATAACTTTAATACGTCTGGACAAAATGACTTTTCAAGTGACACCTGTTTAGCAGGACTTTCCTGTGGTGCAGCTTTTGTGCTGTACAAACTTGGATCAAACTTTCGACTCTGTGAAAGAAATCATTTATATTAAAGCTACTGGGCAGTACTATTTATTTTTTTCAAGTTTGTTATTTGGAGTTAAGTAATGGTAATATGACTGAGTGGGGTACAATCAGGGAGTTCGCATGATTGCCCCTGAATTCTATGACACGGGGTCCAATTACCAATTAATCGTATCAATAACAAAAGTCGAGGTTAGCAAGTCCGAGAAACTCTTTTTAGTGAAAATGTCAGCAATTTATTTAATCAATTTAATTCATTTAAATGCAAGTAATTGACATATGAATGACGTAGGTGTCCAATTACAGCGCGCGGGGAACCAATAGGCCTTATCACGGTTTTCGACGCCATTTTGACGAGTAGGCAAACACGTCTGAAATAGCAGTGTTTGTATGGGAATCCGATGTCAAATAATTTTCATGAAACATCGCTCCTGAAAAATTCATGAATTGGAAACTTTTAGTACTAGAAAAAGGATTTTAAGAAAAAAATTGGAGGGATGTAGCTGTGCTAGAAAGCGTCCAGTCGTGTTTTTAACTTTCCATACATTTGTTTGTATAGCGAACCAGCCGTGAACTGCCACTAAAAATAGTTCGCGGGAAAAAATACAGGGAAATGTATGGAAAGTTCAAAACACGACTGGACGCTTTCTAGCACAGCTACATCCCTCCAATTTTTTTTTCTTAAAATCATTTTACTAGTGCTAAAAGTTTCCAATTCATGAATTTTTCAGAAGCGATGTTTTATGAAAATTATTTGACATCGGATTTCCATACAAACACTGTTATTTCAAGCCTGTTTGCCTTCTCGTCAAAATGGCGTCAAAAACCGTGATAAGGCATATTAGAAACGAGGATTTTGTTAATGGTAGGATTAAAGGAGAAACTGTATTGATCATACTTCATTCCTTTTTGATGCTCTCCTGATGGAAGTTGTACGTCCTCACTCAGTGCTAACTGGGCCTTGGGGCTGACTGTCAGGACAAACAACATTTCCAAAGCCAGGCGAGTCACATCTGCTGCCAAACGGATAGCATCCGCTCTTCAGAGAAACACAAAGGAACACAGATTATTCTCCAGCTGAATTTTAATATATCGAAAGGAGCCTATTCGCTAATGACCAAAAACAAGTCATTAAGGTGGAAATCAAAAATAACCTTTTTATTGTATGAGTAATTTGGGAATTACTAGCTGGGTGCCTGCGGAGGCTTTTTAGTGTATCAATCGGCTTTGGCCAACCACTGCACAACAGTTCTTGCGTCGTTAACGTCTCAATTGTGTGTGTACACTATTTGTACACTATTAGGATTCTGGCGGCAGGTTCCACCATTTTATTGAAACTTGACACAGTTTATTTTATACTTTTTTAGCCAGGGTCAACAAACATTCAAGTCCCCTGTCATCATAGACCTTGAGAATGATGTATTAGTCTAGAAAGTGACACAGGCAAACTCGGTAAAAGAAATTCAGAGTACTCCTATCAGGAGTCGAACCTCAGAGCTTCCGATTATTAGTTCGGATGCTCTACCACTGAGCTACAGGAAACTCGTGTGAGCTAAGGCCATTAAACTAGGTTCATGGGACAAAAAATGTTTTTAATACATCATTCTCATTTGTTCACCATATTACATCACATTTCCTTGCATCATAGACCTTGTTTAATATTCTTTTGTTTACGTTCAATTAGCCTAACTAACCTCGTTCTTGTGTTCAAAAATCAAAAGAATATTTTACCTTGAACGAGGCTGGTGAGACTAACAAAAACATAACGTATTGTTCCAGAAAATATCTGTTGCCCACCCCCACCCCGATGGTTTGTTGGTTCGAACCCTCCCCAAACTCTCAATTTTGTATGGAGAAATTATGTGCTCATCACTACTGAAACGTACCTGTTGCTTGTAACTCCCCAGTCAGATGACAGTGAAATTAACTGAAGCAGCAGCGTAAATCCTTGCAATTTGTTCATCATCTGTGTGGAGTGGAAACACAAAAACATGATGAATAAGAACTCAGAGATATCCAGTTACAGCTTACAGTTCTCTTGGTCACCAAGTGCCGGATAATGGGTGCAAGACAACCCCTAGATTAGTATACCGCACTGATTACCTCAACAGGTTCCCAGCGGAGTGTGGTTGGCGCATGCTCCAATATCAGCTCACAGTTATCCATCATACCACTGTGAGTAAGAGAGGTGGCCTGAAAACACAAAAGCTTATTAGTTCCTAGAAAGACCTATTGTAGATTGTACTGTCTGATGTTCATACCAGAGTTCCTTGTACAGAAAGTTGAGAGCATCCACAAAAGAGCGCTTCGTATTGTATTTCCATCATTAACTTCCCAACTTCCATCGCTATCGGAAAGATGCCATTTACTTTGCGGGGGATGGAAGTCCCCAGTCGTATCCCTCTTTTTCCATTGAAACCGAAATGACCGGAAAATCAACGACGTTCGCTCCACGCCGATTGGGGTGCTTTCCCGCGCTTTTCGAGGACGGTGCCTACTATTGCTACTGCGCATGCGTTCTGCGTATCTTCAGATAGTCCGAGAAAGTCGGATTTCTTAATGACGGTGCCTGCTAAAACAAAGATATTTTTTGCGCAGTTTATAAGTACGCGGGAAAAGTAGATCTTGGCAAGGGTTATTGGGATACGAAAAGAAAATTAGGGATAACCATGCATTTTTCAGAGATAATTAAGCTTCAATTTGGAACAAAATGCCATACACTGTATACACTGTACATACACCGTACTTTAGCGCTTTTTAGAATTATTGTTGCTTGATTATCTCTAAAAAATGCACGGTTACCCCCAATTTTCAATAGCCCTTGTTGAAATCTGCTTTTCCCGCATAGTCATAAACTGCACAAAAATACTTTTAGTAGGCCACGAATATTACAGCTTTTCGATGAAAGTTGAGCGACGTTTTTGTCATTTTATTCTCAGGAGTAAGCCGGTTTCCTTAATCATGAATGAGGAGGGTAGTAAACCTTTCTCTTGGATTTTATTTTAGAAACAGTTTAGTTGAATGAGCTTGTAACATCTGAAAGTGTTAAACGGCATCGAACTAGGGACGAAAGCCCAAACCACTGGCAGCGTTCCAATGTTCCGAACAGTTTTTTCGTCCAAACGATAAGCGCTCCTGTTACTGTTAGTTACTGTAGAATACCTTGTAGGCTGGCACAGGGACTGGTGGTGTACCCCCCTGGTTTCTCGCCATCGATCTCTTCAGTGCATCAGCTCTGATGTGAAGATGAGCATCAAAATATCGGCGGAGAGCCATGCAGGTATGTTTTGCTGTCTGGCGCTTTCCAAACACTTCATCATCACTTAGCAACTCAGCCTCATCTGGGCGGAGAATTGAAAGTGTGCTCAGCTGTGAAAAATATGTGAATTAAATTATGTATAATTTAACTAAAAGCCTAGGCAAATTAGTAAAGAGATTTTGTATCGCGTTTACAGCAAACAACAAACGTGAAATTCGCCGACGTTTTCTTGGAAAAAAAAAATGAGCACGTTGACGAGAATAGTGCAAACTAATTCTGACCTTTGATGTTAACAGATAACTAATCAATTTTACCGAGATAGAGTCCGTTTTCGTGGGGCTCCACTCAGTCGCTCGTCGGTCACTCTTTCGGCGTATAAGGAGATGAATTGAGGCAAGTCTAACTAAGAAACTGAAAACAGCGATCGGCACATGTAGGATTGACACGGTCACATGGTTGTTTCAAAAGCTTATAAATTTGTAACAATCCCTTAATTTCTATCAATATAGCTTGCGAATCCTTTTTTGTCCTGTATATTCACTTATTTGTTTACTACTTATTTAAGTTTTATTTTAGTTGTTGCTGTTGCTATGTAAACTTCGTTAATAATGTCAATTTGTAAACACCAAAATTTATTCACATTTAGTTTAATATAGTCATACCTATCTGCCTCGACTAATAAAGTGTTGTTATTACGGAGCTTAAGCACAGACGTTCGTGAGCCATGGACGGTAACCGGAAGTCGAATTTTTTCCTTTTTGGAGCGTTTTGACATCACGTTTGTAACGTCAAGCCACAGACGTCCAACAAGAGCTTTTCCTGTCCGTTGTAAGGAGCAAAAACACGCCAAAGGAAACATTTGACTTCCAGTTACCGTCCTTGGCTCACGAACGTCTGTGCTTAAGCTCTCTATTGAAAGCACAGATGTCAAGTAAGAATTTATTGGCTAAATGATGAACCTGCAGGTTTTATTGGAATTAAGTTTTTCAGTGTGTTGTATTGCAGGGCATTTTTCTTTGACTGTACAGTGTAGTTTCTGACTCTAAAATCACTATCCCTTCCTCTCTGAAAAAAGTTACTTGTAAAACATTACAAATTATGACAAAGAAGACGTGAATTACCTGGTTGACCAATTTTCGTAAACCATCATTGCTATCAAACAGTTCCAAGACAGCTCGGAATGAACACGTGAGTGAGAAGAAAAGAGTGGCGTGACATCTGCCCGAGTCATGCGAGCATTCTAGAAGCCACAATGCATACTTCACCATGTCACTCAACACAGGGTGGGGTAAGAGGGAAACCTGAAAGAAGAAACAACAACATAAATATTCAATGGAAATTAAATATTAAAGACAAAGGAAAATGAATGCTATTCCAGATCAACTGCAAGAAGAAAGAAAGCAATAAGAAACAAGGTCTGTATTAATTTAAGGGGTGATGTCACCTATTTTTTAGTGTCACTTTGAGTAGCCAAAAATACATTTGCGTACTTTTGTATAAGGAAACGTCAATTAAAGAATGGTTCAGTTTTGTTAACAATTACCCTACTAGTGCACAGAAACTAGAATTAATTATGTTTGGCTGCATATGGCTACGATGGAAATGGATTGAAACTCACAAATGGTCAATTTTTTTAAGTTCTTCTAGTGTACAATCGGTGATTGTTTTTTTTTTATCCAACTGCATTTTTATTGAGGGATTGACTGCAACACAAAAGGAATAAACTACATTGTTATATACCTAGACTTTCACTCAACAAAACAAGCACTGTGATTGGTTGATTCTTGGTCACGTGCCCCTGATCAAATACAAAATGTATCCCGACCAGGATACAATTCCCGCAGTTGTTGCCCTCTCAGTTGTTTGTTTGTTTTGCTGTGGTTGTTTAAGGAAAAGTCTAAATATAAATTATAACAGAGCACTTAATGTATGGTCACTCGGGAAACTGGTTAGTTTTGTTTTCCCTCGAGTCCTCATGTTTGCCGAGACGAACAGGACTCTTGGGAAAACAAAACTAACTGTTTCCCCTCGGGACCGTACACTAAGTGTATAATATTTACCCTCTCCATGGCATCTTCATTGTAGGACAGATAATACAAACACATGGAGCAGCCTGTGGCAGCAACTGATGGCCGCGGCACTTCCAGTAATCGCTGAACTCCATTATGGGTAACAAATTCAGTGGCAAATTTCTTGTGGCAAAGAAGAGATGCTAAATACTGAAACAATAAAAAAAATGCTTATTAATTTCCACTTAAAAGATGTAAAATATAATATTCAAGAATCTGGTATGATGGCTGTGCATTATTGTTATTATTATTATTATTATTATTATTATTATTATTATTATTATTATTATTATTATTATTATTATTATTATTATTATGGCAGTATAAACTTCTGGATGCCCAGAACCTAAGCAAACAATGGTTGGGCGGCAAACCATAGCCAACCTCGCGAAGACTAAACTGCAACAACTAATCACTAACTTCTAATCTCCTTAATTAAATTAAAATGAATCAAATTATTATATTATAATTATTATTATTGTTTATTATAAGTGTTTAGCCGATGCTACTAACAATACAATACTCTACATACAAAGCAATACATACGTTTACTTACTTACTTGCAATACAGGTTACTTAATATGCTACTAATAATTAGAGGAAATAACTTAGTAATAAATTCTGTATATAGAAGCTGGTTTATTATTACGCGGGATGCCCTGAAGGGGCATACCGTGTCTAAAACCGGGTCGATTTCTTTTTTTTTTTTTTCTTCGTCGTATACACAAATCGGTACATTAATTTATTCATTAAACTCTCCCCTCTCCTACTCGGGATGTATTGTTTTGATTGTCTTCAACAAACGCAGGCCAATCAAAATCCATTCTTGTCGCTTATATTGCGAGGGAGGGGACCCACTCACCCCTACCTGTGTGACGTCAATGCATCATTTGATATATTTATTAAAGACGGATTAAGTCGCGCCATATTGTTTTAACATGTTCTGGACTCAAGTGTGCCGTTTTCAAAGGGAAATTTCACCATTTTGAAGCGGCAAATCGAAAGAATAACTTCTAAGAAGCACCCAACACGTAAAACGGTGGAAATTGGTGAGTTCTTAGTGAAGGAATCGTGCTTTGTTTGACAGTCTTAGACCACGACGCGAGACTGAAAAGAGGTCATTGAGAAGCTTACGTTATCGTAATGGAATTTGACAAATTTCCGCTGATAGTCTGAGTCGCGTAACACACGGAAAACAACGTAACGCGATCGTTGTGACTCAAACTATTCCATTAGCAAGGATAGTTTTATCAATCGGCGAAGCATACAGTTGGAATAAATGAATCAGCCCCAGCATCTCGCGTAATGCCAGTATAGCAGGCATCTTGTTACTTGTTATTTTGTCATTTAATACCAGGGCTTAATTTTACAATATACACAACCCTTGTAGCAACTACTTTCATCATACCTACTTAATACCCCCTTAAATATTATTTATTATTTATTATAAATATTATTACTATTATAGCCAATGAGGTGTGTAGCACCGAGTTGGCTATCTACCATCTCATATCCAAAAAAGGTTTTCTTAAAAACAATCAACAAATATTGCTAGGTCTTGCTGATTTCAATTTTTGTTTTGCAAGAACAACCAGAAGACAATTTAAAAATGGTTGCTATTTCTTGAGCATGGTATAATGGCAGTTATATAGTGTACCAGAGTCACTTAGCCAAAAAAATCCCTGGAATTGCATTTGATCCAGCTTTTAATAAATTTTTCAATCACGACAGACTAAAATTCTCTTACCTTAAGAGCATCAAAGACAAGTTGGACATCAATACCACCCTTGAATGTGATGTAGTGCATGACAAGATCGAGGGCTTTGTTTTCAAACACTGTGGGTAACAACTAAACCCAAAACAAATGATTTAATCATCAGAATATTTAGAAAATATTTTAATTTCTACCATAAAATAATAATTACTAATAGAAACTACATAATTAATAGTGTGAGGGCACTAAGAGGTTACCTGATATCAGATGAAATGGAACTGTGACTCATGAGAGCCAATTTTGGTATTTCTCTGTTTGGCCCTTGTAATTCCCCTTATCACATTCAATGAGAATGTCACAACTACCTAACTATACATTCAGGCAAAATTGTTTAAATCACTTTACATGGCTCCATACATGTTTCTAGCTGTGCTATATGGTTTTATCTGGTCACACTGACCAAAAAGAACACAGTCTAATTTCATACAGCGATTTTAAGTTGAGTAGTTTGCCAAGAAAATAAGCCTTAACAGTTGAAGGAGTTATATCGTAACCATGGGAGCATATATTTTCACCCTTGGCTCAGTCAAAACATACAATAACATAAAAGCTCCTAAGTTCCAGGGAGATTTAAGTTACTTTTGTAGGCCTTGAAAAGAAGGGGGGGGGGGGGGGGTTATTATAGTGGGGTTCAACTTAATAGAGAGAAAAAGGGCTTATTTCAAATTATGAATTTCAAATAAAACTTAAATCATTCAGTGTTTCCAAACATTATTTTACCATTCCTAACTAACTGGGGCAAAGTACTGATGAGTTGCAGATTGCAAAATAATACATCGAATTTTTAGGTCGCCACTGACAATAATTCACTGTACTTCTGTGCTGCAGTGAAAATCAAGTTTTCCTAATCTGACTGATGGACTTGGTTTGACCATTTATTTCAGAATTAAGGGTTGGGAGCAGGGACTTATCAAAAAGTCTGACCTCCAAATGAATGACTTATTAAACAATTAAAAGAGGGAGGGATGAACAGAGCTTTCTATTAGTTTATAAATATGAACATTAGATGGAACACGAGTGTACAAGTCATATACCTCTTGATATTCTCCCAGTGGAGTCAGGTATTGTAAGATAAGCCTTTGCTGCATGCCGAGAGTCAGAGGATAGAGAGAGAAGGATGCAGGAAGAATGTGGTAGCCTCCCTTGGGTGAGCGGATGGTCTTGCCTGGCTTTAGTAGAGATGAACCCTTTGCTTGCAGCAAACTCTTTCCTGGCATACAATAGAGAGCAACAGTGTCAGAACTAAGCTTGTACATATAACAAACTTACTGACCTGAAAT
Source organism: Pavona decussata (assembly GCF_977016875.1). Classification (NCBI taxonomy): domain Eukaryota; kingdom Metazoa; phylum Cnidaria; class Anthozoa; order Scleractinia; family Agariciidae; genus Pavona; species Pavona decussata. The sequence goes on from NW_028145483.1 coordinate 954,095, forward strand.
GGTAATCTGCAAAGGGTACCTTGGCCCAGTTCAGATGTGGCAATTCTTATGTGTCAACCCAAATGGCATAGCAGTGGTTTGCCAGTGGTAAGACATCTGAAGATGAACCAGGTGAAAAACCCTTGGAGCAGGGAGGACTGAACCAGCAACAAAATCAACCCACATGTGGCGTCAATGCCGGAAATATACACTGTATCTGGGCCTGATTGGTGAGAGGTGATTGCTCTCACCGCTACGCCATACCTGCTCCGCTACCTATAATATGACTGAGTTCAAACCCCTTACAGCACTATGAAACTACAGATGAACCTCCCGTAGGCGACCACCCAAAATGTAAAACTAAGTGGTTCCTTACAGGAGGTGGTTGCTTAGGAGAGGTCAGACCATAGGAGGCCTAAATTTTTCTTCATAAGCATATGGTAACTGCAGAGACCTACCCCATGCACCAATTCTCATTCAAACCAATATAATATTGTTTAGTGGCCACAAAAATATATTTACTTTGAATTTCAAAATCAAAAACATTAATAGGTTGCCCTTTATAATCTTACCTAACATAGAGAACAGGATAAGCCTCATTATAGCTACAACTTGAATATATTAATAGCTTGTGTGTTGTCTGTCTTAAGTTTGCATTGTGTTCAGATTGCGATAATGTTACAGCCACACATTATTATCTGTCAAGTGGTCGCTTATAAGAGGTTCAAGCTATTGTGATTTGACTTGGAAACATTTGGAATTTTGGAAAACTGGTCGCTTGAGAGAGGTGGTCGCTTACGAGAGGTGGTTGCAAAGGGAGGTTTGACTGTATTATAAATTAAAAAACCTGCCTTTGCCATTACTGCTGTGGATTGTTTCATCCATATCTCCATTGCACAGACTTGTTTCACCACTGTTTGATGGTCCTGCGGGGGCATCTGCCAAGCTTGTTCTCTTCACCTTACTATTTACTGGGTTGTTACTGCCGTCCATTTTGCTCTTGCTTGTCTTGGCCTTCAGAATAATCCTGTTATTAAAGTCTGATATCGCAGGCTGTGTCAGGTCTGACAAGTCTTTTGCGATGTGCAACCGTCGTAGCATACATGGCACCTGGTGAGTTGATTGAATAATGCAACATCAAAGAAATTGAACAAAAGGGTTTTATAACATTGTCAAAATGAACAGACAAGCATTAAACCTGGCCTTAAATGCCTAATATTAAAGAACAAATTCTCCTATCTTGTCCCCAGAAGTAATGGGCAGAAGTTATAAAAATATCAAGAAAATTCACCTTGGGTGATCATAATTATCCTTAATTCTCATGACCTCCTGAAGGGGTTGAATAAGCATTGATATTACAAGAAGAAATTTGATGCTGATCACTGCTAGGGCTTTTAAAAAGGGTTTAGAACAAAAGTATTTCTGAGGACTTTTATACATGTATCTGTATCAAAAGTATATCCGTGCCTACCATCTGCGACTTTAAATCTACAGGTGCCCTACTCTTCAAGTCCAAACAATAATAATTTTTATATTAATTATATTTTTACTCGTCTGAGACCTCCTACAGTACCAACTGAAAGTTATCAATTAAGTAAAGAGAATTAACCCAGGCAAGAAGTTAGAAGTTTGACAAGACAATTTTTTTTAAAGAAATGTTCAGAATCAAGCTTCTGAAAAAAAAAATCTGATAAAAAATTACCAAGGTGGAATTTTCTTCTCTGAACACTGCAGCAATATCCTGACTTTCCATCGCAAATGCTAAAAGACCTGATGAAGAAATAAATACATTATTATATTTAAATGATTTTGCAATATTTGTTAATGTAAGAATAAAGAAAATATTTAGGCTCATGTAAAATTACAGTAAAGGGTTCACCCCATAGCTTGTTTCATGTTGATTTATCAGTATGATTTCCTGAGAGAACATGTTAGATTAACCTTTGTATGATGTACCTCATAGCTGGCCTCTTGTAACTAATTTTATTTCACATGTCGTCGCTGTTTTGCAGCTTTGAGGAATAACAAGTTTAAGCTTACCTGTGGCATAAGACCGCAAAGGCTCCATAGCTTCTCTTGCCCATTTGCAAAGACGAGTGAGCATACCTTCCTGTTTTAAATTAACAATGATTAACTTGTTTTGGATGAACTCAATTAAACCGTACATTTATTTAATTACATGTAATAAGAAAGAAATCTTGAGTGGTGTAATAAAATTTAATAATAAATAAACTTGCAACTTAACTCAAATCCCACTCAGGGTGAATTTTCTTTCAAACATTTAAATGTATTCAGTATAAATTTGTAACTTTGCATAGCACACAATTCAATGACAAGAAGATCAAATGTACTAATACAGTATGGGGACATTGTCCAGATTGAAAATTTGGAATTTGAAAATGATGGATTTTGAGGAGATGGGAAAACTGGAACGCCCAGAGCAAAACCTCTCAGAGCAAGGACAAGGACCAACAAAAAATCTCAAACCACATATGATGCCGAGTCCGGGAATCGAACCCGAACCACATTAGTTATAATTATATTGCTATATTGTCTCATTTTTTTCACCTTAATTTGTCACTGGCTCACATTAAATAAGCTGTGTCTAGAAATAATTTGTGAACCCTTGAACAGACTTTGAGAATTTGCTACTTCAGCTCACAATGGAGCCACCAACCTTGAATTTCCTTGACTTACCATATCCTGAAAAACTGCAGCACTCTCCAATCCAGGCATAGCATTAAGCAGAACTCTTGCCGCAATGCAGTTCAAATCAAACTCCTCCATGGTGCTCATGATGTACGAGTTCACCAGCTTATCCATGAAGTCATCATTTCTGAATAAAGTTTTTAATAGATGGCCCAACGCACAGTCTGGGTCTGCTCTGCCTAAGTCAAACACCATTCGAAATTATTGTTAATAAATTTTTACTAATAATGAGGTGACTATTAACTGCTAAAATTAAAGGGTTCAGTGCATAACCAACCTATGTCACATTTCAGATTGCTTTTCGTTATTTCAGCTCAGATTCACCAGAGTTTTTCCATGTGGCCTTGAATTCCTTCAAGAAACGTTGCTCTAATATTTTATCGCTCTTTTTGGGATAAACAAATTAACTGCAGGCCTGATTCTTACATTCCTGAACAACCACAAGGTTAAATTTACAGGAGAATTTAATTTAAATATCATTATTTATTACTAGCTTTAAATTACCTGGATGTCTGTCATCAAAGGGATCTGGGTCCAGCTTGTGATATACCTCATTCTCTCGTTCAACCAACTCTGCTATCCTGTATTGACAAATAAAATACACAGCACATTATAAGGAAAAATTACAATGATTTATTAGTAATAAATCTCATCATCCTCATCATCATCATCATAAGCAAGTAAAAATCAACAATTAAATCAAAGGACTTTTCATAGGTGTTACGACATCATTTTCATGATTAGAATAAACTAACCATTTTGAACTTGAAATTAGTGTCATGGAGACTGAAACATTGGTTAATTTTATCGTTGATTTTCACTTGCTTTTTTATCATCATCATCCTCGTCAATATCACCATCATCATCACCATCATCATTATCATCATCATTCCTTTTGCTACAGTTGTATCAATATGAGATAGTAGAGAGAGGAGGGTAAAAGCTGTATAATTAACCTATACCATTGCGTGAATGGTTGGCAATCATATTGATAGGCAAAAATGAATTGTACATGCAAGGTTAAACATGGAAGGTAACTGAATTCATAGGAATCCAAGAGTCGTCCCTTGTCTATTACAATGTATAGGCCCTCTATGAGAAAAACAAAACGGCATGCATATCATCATATTGATTTGATGGACCGTAAAATTACCAAAAAGGAAATGTTCAAAAGGTAGAGCTGACTGTCACTCTCCCGGCTATCAGAGTCTGGAAAATATATGTGTAAATTTTAAACAAGTTTTCCTGCCGGGTAAAAGTTTCCCGTATAAGGCCTTTGCTTTGATCTATAAATGTAAATATGAAATTGTTTTTATTTCCTTATTTTCGATTCGGTATGGTTTGTGTAGCCATGAGATTACATTGATGACTTATCAATGTCATCAATTACTAATCAATGCAATCAATGCCTAATCCATGACTGAAACCTTTTTTCCAATGTATCCCAACCAAGTAGATCAAGGGCTTCTGTTGCTGATGAATGTTTTCAATTGGCATATTTAAAATTAATTTAGCTGCTTTATTCTGGAGTAATTGGATCTTGTTCATCAGTGTGGTGTTGGACTTGTCCCCCCAAGTTACATCAGCATAATCAAGGTTTAACAGCACCATGGCTTTTACAAAGAGTTCCCTTGTATCTCTTGGCAGGAGATGTTTTATTCTCTGTAGAACGCCAAGCCTCTGAGACACTTTGTTCTTGATGTAATCCACGATTACTCATTGATCTTCGGCAATAATCAATGACTAATCAACTGATTACCCATCGATTACCCATTGATTTCATTGATGTCATCGATTCGATATGTCTGGTTATATATAAGGGTTGCCACCTGCATTTTGTACTAGCTCGTAAAGAAACTGATACATGTAGCAAACTGAAAGTTGTTCTGCAGGCATTAAGCACCTACCCTCTCAGAGTATTAACCGGCGATACATTTGCTTGATCTTCTCTTCTCCACGTATCCAGCAGGTTATTCAGTTCAGTAGCACTGTCCAAGGCTGCCATGACCTAACATCAAAGCCTTCTCTTCTTTATAACCACATGATGAAGAAAGATCGAAAAGATTAAAACTCCCGCCATTTTGTGGACGCGATTAGGCAAGGTAACAGTAGGAAACGGCACAAAATTTCCGCTTTGCTTGACGTAGATAACACACTTATAAGGTAAAAGGAAACTGGGGTAAATCGAAGTAATATTTTGCGGAATTTCACGATATGAAAGAGCGATAAAACAGGGATAAAACGACCGATAAAACCACAACAAAATAATTTCCAGCGGTCACATGTGTAACAACATCGCTGGAGTGGGACCCAGTCTACCACCGTAATCAAATTATGATCGCCTGGACGCCTGGTTGTTATCAACCTCGGTCCAGTCTCTTGCTTAGTGTCTCGCAAATGATACAAACGAGTGAAACGCTGAACATTTTTAAAAATGTCTTTTCTTCGGCTAAGGTACGGCAAAACCAGCTCACAGTCGCTAAAAAAATCGCCTGCAGACTGTCTGGTTGCGTGTCACTATTCCACGCCGCGGATGATTTACGTGCAAGCGGAGCTAATGGCATGCGATAAACTAGGCTTTGGGGGTCGTTCACACTTTTTTCGGAAGTATCCGAGAACGATATCGAGGTACGGATTTGCTCTGACGAAGGGCTAACGCTCAAAACGTCAGCTATCGAATCTCTTTATGGTGGTTAACTTACATCACCTTATTTACTCTTTTGATAAAATCCACTCCCCCACCGTCACGTATACAGTACCCTCTTGTCTAGTTTCGATCGATCATGGCAGTAAACAAAGTGTTCATACTTGGGTGCAATTCGGACCAGTAAATGAAAGAAATTAAATGACTCCCCTTTAAAGTTATTGTAGTGACTGCGTAGCAATGTTAATGTCAAACCAAAATACCGTAAATTGTCGCTTATAAGCCCTGGGTTCGAACTTCGTAAGGGGTTTTAGATGAGTTTAAAAAAGGAGGCGCTTATATCCGAGGGGGCTTATAACAGGAATAAAAAACCGTTTGGAAACGACCTATAGCAATGTTGATTGAAATACATTTTTCATTAACTGGTTTTTAAGCTTTAAAAAAAATTAAGTTAAAACTAACAGCACGAACGAAACTAGAGGGGGCGATATATCCCGGGAGGGGGCTTATAATCGGATGTATCTTTTTGGTTTACAGGAAGATGGGCCTATAACCGGAGGGATTTATAAGCAAGGGGGGGGGGGGGGGGAACAGTTTACGGTAGTAACCCCTTGAAAGTGTCTGAGACACCCCAATTAGTTGATGACGAAACATAACAAAAAGAACACGACAATTTTATCATTTTACAAAAGTTTATTAAATTTACATTGCTTTAACGTTATAAACTTTGATGCACGATTTTCTTTGGTGAAGGACTAGTTAAGGACTACAATAGCAAACCACGATAATTTTTAAGAAAGAAACTTAAGTGGATAAAAACTCCCGGTAAAAACTATCCGTGTCTTAAGTGGTCTTAACCAATATCATTGCCTACACTGAGTAAAAAACCTTCTCCTTTAATCTTGAAATCAAAAATGTCTTAAGCCGTCTATTAGTCTTGCCTGAAAAATCTAAAGCTTTTTCCTGTGGACAGGCGCCCGCAGGAAATGTCTCTGATCAGCGGGAAAGATTCAGAACTTCCAAAGCAACATGAATCGTAACTCCTTGGCTGGTAGCAATCGGTGAAGTCTTCATCGGCATGTGTCGAGCTTTCCACGGACTGGTCTGAATCAAGCGACGACGATTCTGATAATGAGTCAAACTCAATGGCCGGCTCAAAGGAAGGTGTGAGAGGACGATCCAAGACCTCATCTTCATCGACGTTTCCAAAGATGTGCGGGAGCTCCTTGGCGATGGAATAGGAAAACGGGAACTCGTCCGCGAGAGACTTGAACTCTGCAGCAGGATCTTGGTGGTCTTCAGGCGGTACGGCAACGGGATCTCCCGCGGGCATGGAGCGGTGAGTGGTGTACGAGGAAGCTGCTGTTTGCCCAAAGTTGGTTTCCGGACGCAACTGAGTGGTCATGCGCACTGGTGTAGGGAACGGTGAATAAGGTTGTTGGTAGTGTAACGGTGCGGGCCCAGCAACAGGCGTAGGAACAGGCACAGCTAGAGGTCTGGTGACTAGGCTGGATACCGACGGCACTGGTCCGCTGACCGGGTAAAACGCGGGCGGAAACCACTGTGGCGGTGCTGGAAACTGGCCGGAGCGACTGTAATAAACATTCCCTCGGATGGATCTGTGAATCCTAGATGAGCCAGGCAAGACTGGGCGGAATGCAGAAGGTCTGACAACGGCTTCCTTGTCCTGCTTCTTTCTCCATTTTTGACGGCGATTAGTGAACCAGGTCTAGTAGAGAAAAGCGAAATAGAACGTAAGGGATTTGAGCGTTGAAATCGTTTTCCTTTTAAAAGATACACGCATGCACAGCTACTGGTCTTGAGACCCTGAAGGGTTTTCGGTGTGTTTCATTCGTAAAAGCATATTGAGTTTGCTCTATAACATCTACTGCTTGATTCCAAAGCACATCATACAGAGATTTAGAATATACGCTTACGGCAAACGACAGAAATGAAATGACCACGTGACCAGCAGTTTATCTTTCATTTGCGGCTCGCTGTTTTCAGTTTCTCAGTAAAATTGAGTAATTTTGCCTAACAGGAAAGGTCAGAATTATTTCGTACTATTCTCATCTGATGAAATCACTTTTTCAAAAAACATAAACGGGAATATCACGTTTGCCGTTTGCCTTAAACGCGATTTTAAATCACTCTAATATGAAATTAAACGTTATAAGGTACTGATATCGTTACAAAATTTAATAAAATGCAGTCTTAAAATTAATGATTCCAGCATCATTTAATTTAAAAAGGATTCGTTTACGCTGTGTTATTACGTGAAAAATTGTTGAGAAAAGAAAAACAATAAAAAATTACGAAGTCAAGCGCGTGAGTTTATTGTCGCTTCCTATTGATGCAGGTAGCTAAAACAACCTGAACAGAAGAAATAATCTATCCCGCATTCGACCTCTTCGTTCCACGTTTCTTCACATTTTCAACATCTCAATCACGAGGCGATGTGGAGTGAAGTTATTGCTTTGAGCTAGCTAAATATGGTGCGAAGTGACCGTGAGCCATCTATTTCAGAGAATTATAGAGGTTTCACCGCGTGTCGTGTTCTCGAAATGTCGGGGGCGAACTTGAAAGGGGCGAAACAGTACCATTAGACTTACCATAACTTTAATCAGAGGGACGTCAAGTTTAGCGGCCAGCGAAGCTTTCTCCTGCCTGGTTGGATACTTCTTCCTCCGGAACAGGGCCTCGAGTTTAGATTTCTGGGCAGCGGTGAAGGTTATTCTGTCAGTTCCATAGGCTGAAGATCCGGGTACTGGATCAGGAATCATTAGGATAGGAAGGGGATCTAAAGTGAAGAAAACAAAATTTCGTTAATAAGAGAGCTGCATCTCGAATTAGCTATCAATTGTGAAAGAAAGAGACTGTGGTTCAGGTCTTTGTACCCAAAATTGAGAAAATTAATTCCAAACTCCAAATCTCCAGCTTGTAGCTGAAATCCTTACTAAAAAGTTCTAAATCACGGTAAATCTTGTACATAAACTAAAGTAAATGCATTGTTACCTTAAAAAAAAGAAAGCAAGACATTTATACGTAAAGCTCTGTCAAGTTATTTGTACTGGATTTGAAGCGCAGGGAGCTTAGTAAGCAAGACCCGCCATAGCCTGCGTGGAAGGCGACGCAGGCTAGACTCACCAGAAAAAAAAACCAATAAAATTTCTCGCAGTTTTAACCTGGATGAATACTCAACGGGGAAATCTGATTTTTACAACATGCGACCCTCAAGTTTTGGCTGGTATGGAAATCATATTTTCAAGTTGGTTGTAGTGAATCAACTTGATTATTTTTACTGTAACGATTTGGTATCTAGATGGCTGTACTGTTAACCAAATCCATGCGGCTCTCGCCAACTCCCGTGCGCTATCAAGAGTTACAATACTCTGACGCAAATTTTCATAGGAATCACAGAATCGAATTAAGTTTTAACTCTAAATCTCAATCGATCTTAATCCCACATGCACCGGCTCTCTGAGAAGAGATCAAACATCCACAACCTTTCATTGTAATCGATAATGTCAGCTCAACTGAATATGTTCCAGTATTTTGGTCTCCAACTCGCAAGGCTCATTTTTAGTTACGGGCCAGGGGGCTCATTGATTTTCTCAAATCGTGCGAAAAGTAGCTTGACTTACAAAGATGATTAAATTTGTCTGGTAAGCAAATGATTTTCCCTAATGTAATGCAATGCTCGCTAGTCAAGAGGCAGATTGATAACATTCAAACAATTACAACATCTGGCATAAAAATCATCCCATCACAAACTTGACTGAGAATTCGCGCTCTGCCGTCCGAGATTTAAAATCGCGTTTAATTCCGGCGAAAGCTTAATCGTGGAAAAGATTTTGACTGTACTTCATGAAATTTCGAAACTTGCATTGCTTTCCAATTATGAATTTAACAAAGAAAAGAGTGAAGATAAAAAACATTTTCTCACCTGGGCAGTGCGCCAACACCGAAGGATCACTTTCTCCGAAGTCCAGTCGACGGCCCTTCTTCCTTTGCCAAATCGGCACTCGGATAAATTCGGTTTCCATTCGGTTGATTCTCGGCTCGTCGAAGTTCAACTTTCGCTTCACAGATTCGACTGAAAGCGCCTCGTTCGAGAAAGATGCGGAACTAAACATGTTGATGGTCTTCGCGTGTAACACAGTAGCGAGTAGTTTTTCAAACTGGTTAACTGAAAAAGAATCAGTGACTTTATTTATACGTTTTGGTTGTCTGGTATTGTTTACAACTCTATTGTTTACAAATTGAAAGGATTTGAAAAGAACTTGGCGTCATTGTTTGCAGTCTAATTAGCTCAGCTACAAATAGAAATATCTCACCCTGTAATTGGCTGAAAAGTAACTTGAAAAGAACAATAAAATATCTCACTTCACACTCATCAAAACATTTTATTTGTGTGTAAAGCTGGTGATAAAAAAGCTCGTTCGCGTCTTAAGTCAGTTGATTAAAAAGATTTGTCATGCTTTTTTCAGTTCGCGAGGATCATTTTTGAAAAATCGAAAACCACGAGAATTAAATTCTCTCTCAAAGAAAGGAATAGAAACGAATAAAATACTAAGATTTTCTTTAGCTTTGGTCGAAGTTTTGCGCTCGCGTCTGTGAGAGCAAATGTTCCACTTGTGTCACGCCCTTAAAACTTTTCCAGGATGTCCGTGTAATGCCTCAATCAACGTGCTTTGCGGTAAGAACTCCAAGCGAGTCATTTCCATCTTATTCAACAGAACTGGTTTAGATCTTCAGTATTTTTCTTACGTGTCCATTTTCAGAGATATAAAAGGCATATCAATGCCTCAGAAGAGAGACAAAACCGTGAGGGGGTCAGAATTAGCGGTGAGACTACAAGGTGCGATTTTTTGCACACGAAATGCTGTGAAATTTTTTACAGGAAAATAAGATTCGAGAAAAGCCAAAGCCTTAACATTCTAACGGAGAAAATAAAGTACTTATCTTGCTAAAAGAACGCGTGAAGCTGCAAGTTTTTAAATAGATTTTAATAGTTTTCATTAAAAAAGCGTGTTTTTCTCTCTCGGTGCTGGAGAGCGCTAAAATTAAACGGGACGAGATCACGCCATCAGCTTCTATACACGCAAAAGTTGGCCTTTTGTTAAATGAAAATCGCACCTAACCGGGATGTGACAAACAGTAATAAAATTGATTAATAATAATAGTTATGACCTGCGAGTTCGGCTTATGCGAGTCATTCCCATCTTATTCAACAGAATGTTTAGATCTTTAGAATTTTTCTTACGTGTCCATCTTTAGAGGTAAAAAAGGCATATCAATGCCTCAGAAGAGAGGCAAAACAGTATTAAGGGGGTCAGTCAATTAACTGTGAGTGCAAGGTGCGAGTTTTTGCATACCACTGCCATAACATTTTTTACAGGAACATAAGATTCGAGAAAAACCTTAACGTTCAAACCGAGAAAGTAAAATACTTATCTAAAAGAACGCGTGAAGCTGCAAGTTTCTAAATAGACTTTAAATAGTTTTCATTAAAAAAGCATGTTTTTCTTTCTCGATACCAGAGAGCGTGAAAATTAAAAGGAAAAAATCACGCCATCAGCTTCTATACACGCAAACAAAAGGTTACCTTTTGTTGAATAAAAGTCTCACCTAGCAAATATGACAAGCAGTAATAAAATGATTAACGATAAAAGCCATGATTTGCGAGTACGGCTAAGAAAATGCTTTAAATCAACGATAGTTACTACAATGAACTGGAGGCCGTTTTTCCTGGCTGTCGAGTAAGGACCGGACTGCTAAGTTAGAGGTCGTGGGTTTGAACTCCGGCGGGACCAACCGCTCGGGGTCCGTCTTAACTAAAGAAAAGGTGCTACTTTTACTTTGACATCTGCAAATGGTTACACCTTCACGTGGCATGGATGACCACATAGAAATAGCTGCCCCGTCTCCAATTAAGGGACGTAATAGAACCAAATTGAGGACGTAACGAACCCTAGCTGTGACCACCCTCAGTGCCAGCATGTTTATTTCTGCAGTTTTTTTGCTTGAGTTTTAGTATCCTCTCCTACATTTCCAAGATATTTTAGCCCTTATACTTCTCTTGTATCTCGCTACCCCTAAGTCGGATTTTATTTGAAAACGCCCAAAAATCCGAAGGACGGAGTACGAGGACTTGAACGTTTTCTTTCCCAGTCTCACTTTGTGTTGGTGCGCAATTTCAAGTTCCTTTTGTCTTTCCTTCAATACGTTTGTTTTGTAAAAATCCGTTGTCAGTTTTTTTCCTACCTTAGACTCTTTTAAAGCCACTAAAGCCATTTACAATCACTTCTCTCGATGCGGACTATCGCCTGATAGTTGTCCAGCGTAAATATGATCTAGTTTTAAGAACATCAAATTTCCAAACCGATAGTACCGAGACACAAACTCTCCGCTGTTGTTAAAGTTTTTATTGAGCACCACTAAATATTCTTCCAAACAACTCACGAATTTGACATTTAAGGCGAAAATTTGAAACGAAAAAGATGAATGAACAACGTACAGGATGAAAATACAATGAAAGCAAACTTTTTCTTAATGAACTCAAACAACCGGAATGAAACACGAGCGTCGCGACGCGTGTCCTCGCGGGACACAATTTTCGCGTGCGCGCACTTGACCCGTCCGCTTTATTATCCCTAACAGAATGTAAGGGTTGCTCGTAGTCTAGAGAGAGTGGTAGAAATCGAGCCTAGGCGGCACTGCAACGTACAAATGCTCGAGTCTACTTTGGTTATCAAAAGTAATCACAGTCCAGTTATTTGAGATCCGAAGCGAAGAGTGAACCAAATTACAGACAGACAAACAAAATCAATAAAGGCCAGCTTACTCAATACTGCACGCATTTATTGACTGTAGACACAGCTTACATAAATATAGAATGCGAGCAGTCTCTCTTTTGCTAGAGAATCCGCGAGGAAGAACGCAAAAACTGAGCGAGCGCGATATTCGAGGGGCGAGACGCGCGCGCGAGTGCGCGGCTTTGCCCCTCGCGCTTCGAATTTCGTGCTTCAAGCCGCAGTTTTTTTTTTTTTTGCGTTCTACCCGTGGACTATCGAGCAAAAGAGAAAGTGCTCGCAGTCTAACATAAATGACATTAAAGTAAAATTTGGCGCAAATAGTGTGAGGTCAGGACAAGCGTCTAATATATAGGGACTACACTTTAAACTAAGAATGATTAGTGGCAATCAATGGGAAAGAAATATTCATATACTTCGTTATCTTCTAGCAGAAATTTTTACATCCTTGGAATAAATGTGTAAATAACTGATAGAAAACAATAAACCTCTTGACTTTCACAATCTTTGCGACTGGTCGTACACTAAACAAAATAGACCATATTGCAGGTCTTTATGAAAAATAATTTTAATAACAAACAAGAAAAAAAGCAATCTTTACATCATATTTTAGAAATAATATATAATAGCAATGTACTTAATTATCCTCTCCCCTGGAGGGGCTTTAACCCTTTCCCTCCCAGGAGTGATCATTATGTTATTTCCCCTTACATTATCAATACATTGTCAACCAGACAGGTGATGAGAATAAAGAAAATCATCAACTAGATGATATTGATTGATGTAACACCAAATTCTCTGAACTAACTTTACTAAGAAATGTATGGCAGTCAGTCAGGAGAATTAACATTCAGATCATTGGAGTGAAAGGGTTAATTGGAACACAACATGTAAATAGGCTCACAAGTGGTAATCATCGTTGCAGTTGTTTATTGTCTATGGAAGAGGCTATTGGCCCCAGTTACAATCTTAGGTCAGTCAGGCATTGCTTGTAAAAAGGTTCTCTTTGGTAGCCTGCATAGCAGTCGTTTCCATTTACTTCAAGCCAAGCGGGGTAAGCGCGCGAGGACGTGCACGAGGGCATTGGGCAAAAAGGACCAAAAAGTAGGAGCGGGGTTTTGCTCCTTTTTGCCCAATGCCCTCGCGCGCTTACCCCGCTTGGCTTGAAGGAATCGAAACGGAAACGACTGCTACGCAGGCTATCTCTTTGGTGACCATCTAGCGTGTAGAACACGACGCTCACAAGATTTTGTGAGCTTTAAATTTCATTCTAAGTATCTTTATATAGTAGTTATTGTATTTTAACTCTGCAATTCAGCTATATATCAGCTGCAAATGAGTTAAATAAACAGTCTTAATTTATTTAAGAATCCCAACTGCAAGGAGGCAGACCAGCTGGTTATTTACAAGTGCAGCAAGGGGTTCAAACAATTCCAGGTAGTGGCCAGTGAGCGGGACGTGAACCTGGGACCACTGAATTACAAGTCTGATGCCCCACCCACTCAGTCACGGCACCTCCTTTATAGCCTAGGTGCAGACGTCTCCTATTGCTTTTCCAAGTGCAACGAAGGAAGTAGGAGACGTCCGCACGCAAGCTTCCTCCTATATTACATATAAACAAGCAAGCAGGCAATTATTGCACCTTCCACTATATTTTTCCTGTGATCTGTTTTCTCCCAGGAAAAAGTAACGAGGGGAACAAGGGAATGGCAGGGTGTTACCTAAAACCTCCTAACAGGACAAAATATTGATTTTCTCATAAACTACTTCTAGCCAAAGCCCTAAAATATTTTCCAGCAAAAGAGGCTAAATTAGTGAAGCTTCTGAGTAAACATTGTGTGAAGGCAGGTTTTGAAGTTCAGAGTCCACATTATTGAAAAGTGCAGTAACACAATGCAATGTTATTTTTATGGGAACTATTTGAACTACAAATTAACTCTGTATTCATAGAGACAGTGTCGTAAAAGTGTGCCACAAGAGTAACAAACTGACCTAGTGAAAACTAATAACGAAAGTATCCACTATCAATTATGCTCTTTGACCATTAACTTATAAACTGTAATAATAATCATTATAGTGCACATGCCCTACATCATGCAAGTACATTGTTTAGTTAAAATGACGAAGATTACAATGAGTAAATATGTGATAGAGATATATTAAAAAATAATAATTAATTAAACTCATACTGTTGATGAAAATTGATGACGTTTGATCATCCTCAATTTTTTATTTTTAATATTAATAATTATTATTAATAATAAAAAATAAAAAAATTGGGGATGATCAAGCGCCATCAATTTTCATCAACAGTATTAGTTTAATTAATAATTATTAAAAGCACACACAAATTGCAGCACATTTTATTGAGAGGAATAAAAAAATGTTCTTTGTGCAATGTTGAGTAATAAGAAACAACAAAAAAAAGGTTGTTCCTCATGGATTTGTTGATCACGATTACGTAAGCACTTTAGAATTTTTAAGAACATTTGCAAAGTGTGAGAAACAGTCAAGTGGTTCTCTAAACAGTTCTCTGATGTTCTTAAAAAATTCTGTGTTCTTAATAGATTAGTCAACAATGCACTCAGCACATTTTTTGGTTCTTTAACATATGGACAAGACATCAGTTTCCCACTAACCCATTAACCCTGATATCAAAGAACAAATTCTCCTATCTTGTCCTCATACTTTCTTATAAAAAAACTGGGGAGAAGTTATTGAAATATCACGAAATTCCCCTTGGGTGATCATATCCTTAATTCTCATGATAAAGCAATGATTTTGCAAGGAGAAATTTGATGCTGATCGCTGTTAGGGCTTAGTAATAATAATCTCTTTTAATAATCTGATCGCGGTTTTCAGAAAGGTCCTAGGCCTCAAAGGGTTAAGATACAAGACATACTTTTGGGGTGCTTACCATTTTCATGGAAAACCCGGAAATTCCAGTTGGAAAATCAAATGGTACGCATCATTCCAATTGGAGTATTTCTGAAATTATGGGCTTCTGGTCAAAGTTATTCATTTTTATTACTCCTTTTGGGATTTACAGCTGATGTTCATACATTTTGCATGTTAACCATCTTCTGTTAAGACAAGCTAAATCATTTCGTATTTATGCCGAAAATTTCCATCCGGGTGGTTTGCGTAAATGGTAAGCACCCCAGGTTTCCCATTAAGATCCAGTAATTGGCTAAAAAACTGGTTACTTCAATTTGTAAGGGGCCACTTACATGAGCTGAGCTGGCTTGGTTTGCTGAGTTTTCAGAACATCTTTAAACACCACACAACGCTGTGAAAACATGAGAACCAGCTAGCCCAGCTGGCCAGGATCCTATTATAGCAATGCTGTGATCCCGGTTAACCAGCTGAGATTTTTCCATGTAATGGTATTGACTGGGCCAGTAATTTCTTGCGACAAAATTCAGCACTACAACAAAACTTCTCATTGAAAAATCCACATTTCTATTTAAATGTGACATATGAAGGAACACAACATCACAAACTAAGCTAGTTAAATGTGGCATGCTCCCCCGGTTAACCAGCTGAGATTTTTCCATGTAATGGTATTGACTGGGCCAGTAATTTCTTGTGACAAAATTCAGCACTACAGCAAAACTTCTCATTGAAAAATCCACATTTCTATTTAAATGTGACATGTGAAGGAACACAACATCACAAACTAAGCTACTTAAATGTGACAAAAATGATATTATAGCCGTATTAACAAATTAAAGTAAAGTCATTCGAGCCATTCTCATTATTGGAGCCATTTTTTACATAACAACTTTGAAATTTAGCCAGCACTGTGCTATAGCTCGTGTTATGTAAAACCAGCCCCGCTAACTACACCAGCTAGGCTAAGGTATATTGGCCTCTAAGCTGCCCACTTCAGGAAAACCCATTTACTATTAAACCCAACTGTTTACTAAAAAATCATTGAGAAGCAGGCAAGACACAACCCATGTCATAAACATAATCAACAGTGTCTACAACAAAGCTGCTGCCCAAGGTGCATTCCGTGCACGTCCCATGCCGAAGATACGCTGAGAGTTTTGAACTTCCACATTTCCACGCCAAGCGGCTGCTGAAGTGCGTATGCCAAGAAAATGTTATGTCAACCGCCTGTACACTCTAAATCTTACACCGGGAGAGAAATCCTGCATATTTTTGGACAAAAACTAAAGCTAAAGCCAGGCATTAGCTCTGTTTTACGCCGTTTCACGCCAAAGACCATGATCATGTGCCAAGTGCGCCAAGCTATTTGGAAACCCACGCCGAAGATCTTCGGCATAACCAACATAAAATGCAGCCTGGGTTGCTGCTAATTATGTTACTGGAGAAACCATCAGCTTATTGGCATCATCTCCAAAACTGATGCTGGAGCAATGAGTTTTGTGTCCATCAATCATGTCGGGTGCAAAATGCTTCTCACATGTTGGGCATTTTTCAGGGTGTGCAGGTCCACAAGACTCATAAATGTCAAACAGGTAGATGGCCGATGCAATGATATTCTTTCCAATAAAAACTGACACATCCTGATTATAGTTTGCCCACAGAATGATTCTGATAACTCCCAAGGGTACATTAACCAGAACAATGTAGGATATTGCATATAGGAGCTGAAAGTTGGTAGAGCGAACTTGGCCTTTGACGATAGCACTCAATTCTAGTAAAGCCAAAGTTGGGAGAAAGAAATTGATGCATGCAAAAGTAATGATGGCATTTTCCAAACCAACCGGAAGATCCAACTTTATGTCATTCATGAACAGAATCTCCAAGATGTCAATACTGTCGAGGAGATCAAGCGTGACCCCAGCAGAGAGCTTATCGACGTAAACTCGCCTGCTGGAATACGGCTTGGCATCATGGTGTGAATTCACTAAAAGAAGGAACAGCATAGGTGTGATACACAGGGCAATCTTCAGAAAATTCTGACCAAATAATTTCGCTTCGCCTAGCTGATCTGCGAAACGTTTGAAAATCACTGCTACCTCTGGCACTAGAGTGATGGCCACATAAGCTAGCCAGGCGATAAAAACATAAGGGATTTCATCTGCGTATTCATCAGGTGCCTTCCCGTCTACTTCTTCCCTTCTTGCTCTTCTCCTCAACTTCTGTAACTTGGAAAGGACTTTCTTTTTAGCCATGAACATGACTGCGATCCAGCATAAAACCACAATGATGTCTGTAGCGATGAATCCCAGGGACTTGTAATCATGATGTTCGTAGAGGTACACATCCAAAATCGCGCCTTGAAGAATGAGAAGGACGATGCAGAATGCTTTACCAACAGTCTCGAGGCTCAAACAGCACTTCATGACGCTAAAATATCCTTAAAAAGAAAGGAAAAGGAATTTTGTACGGTCTTAAATGGACGTAAATGCTAAATTAAGCTCAGTAAGTGGTTAAATGATTTAGTCTTTTGACTTGCGTTTTGCCACCTAACATGAAGAACTCTAGTATCTCCTGATTAACTCAACCAATATAATATTATAAGCTTCAAAATACAAAAACATCACTAGAAATCTTTCTTTACCTTACCTTCCCTTCTCTTAAGAAGAAGAATGCAAGACTAAATTCCGGCAATCTTTCCAAGAATTACATTTGGGTCCCAAAGCGACGCCCAGTGTCAAAAGATAATCGCCATATTGGATTTTTGGATATTTGACCGAGTTGTGACTGGACCAGATTATTTTTTGCGTGACTGGACCACAATGCAATGTGGGAATAAATCACGCAATGAAATATATCCCCCCATAAAAAAGGCGTGATACGATCATCTTTGCCCGGAAATAAACCAGACATCAAAGTGGAGAAAATGATTACAGGTAGCCATTCCAGAACTACGTAATCTAAAATTGCTTATTGCAAAAAACAAAATAAAATAACTGAGGTAAATAAGACTAAGAATAATTTATTTAGCCCACTGGTGCACTGAATTGCACGACTTTTGACTCCGTCACGAACATTAACTGTTTCAAGATTTTCCTTGCTTTTCATACTTCCAACTCGCACTTATGGTGTTGAGGTGGCACTTTGGTTAGAAAGAAGGGTAAGGTTTTAAACTCGGGAATAAGCAGAACTACCCAACAACCCTTTTAGAGAAAATTAATCGTACACTAAACATTAGCTAAGTTCCTACGTGAATCTTGGTCACTTATTTAACGTTCCTGGGAAAAAAAATACCCGCTCTTCACTGCCAGCGAGCAAGACTTTTAAGAAATGAGAATCCCAGCCAGCTGTATAAGTGTGATGTCTG